>NC_079220.1:28365502-28594537 GCF_029633865.1 Lampris incognitus | reverse complement strand
GTGTACATATGTGACGGTGTTGTGTGTCAGACAACACACATGGTGGGGGCAGGGTATAGGGTTCTCCATCCCAACATTGGTTTCTTTGTGGCGCGGGTGTGAGGGACGAGGTGACGGGAGGGTTAGGTCGGAGGTCAGACTGAGTGGATAATCCTCTTTCTTGCTGCAACTGTCACACTTCACCACCTTTTTTTGAGTTGCGCTGTGAACAGGTGTCCCCGCACAATGCCTGAAGCAAAGACCTTTATTTGGGTGCTTGGTGCTAATAACAACTAGCTGACTAGTTGTTATTTGGGTGCAGTTCCAGCAGCATGCCTCTTGCATAGGGGCATCTCTGAAAGTTAATGTGTGTTTTTCCCCCCTTTTTACTACTTTATTAATCTCCCTTGGGGAAATTCTTCCTCTGCATTGAACCCATCCTAGCTGTGTAGCTAGGAGCAGTGGGCAGCGGCTGTCCTGCGCCCGGGGACCAACTCCAGTTCGTCTTGCCATGCCTTGCTCAGGGGCACAGACAGGCGTATTAACCTTAATGTGCATGTCTTTTTGAAGGTGGGGGAAACCGGAGTGCCAGGAGAAAACCCACCGCAGACACCGGGAGAACATGCAAACTCCACACAGAGGACGGCCTGGGATGATCCCCAAGGTTGGACGGCCCCCGGGGTTCAAACCCAGGACCTTCTTGCTGTGAGGCAACTGCGCTAACCACTGCACTACCGTTATGCCAGAGAGGAGGAAGGGAAGTAACCCGAAAAGGTTTTCCCTTTGTGAACATGGTAAGTAATTAGTTTTATGCCAGCTTTGTGATTATTAATGTTTAAGTAAGCTTTATGTTCATGTGGCTAAATCATTAAAAAAAAAGGAAGGAAAAACAAGTGCCCAACACATGCTGTGATAGGCTCCAGCTGCCCTGTGATGCCAAACTGGATTAAGTTGCTGTAGAGATTGAATGAATGAATAAGTGAATGGAGGAAAAAAAAGAAAACAACAAAAAAGCTGCCAACGCTACAAACAGTGCTAGAACGTAGCTCAAAACAGTGAAGCTAATCGCAGACCCATGCCAACAACGCAGCACTGCTCAGCATGTACTCTCACTTGTGTGTGGACTGCAGACTTCCACCAGCACCGTTGATGAAATAACGGCACTGCTGCCTTACCTGCACCTCCTTTGTTCATTTCTTACCATGTCTTTGGGTTAGTTGGTGGGTAAGTGGGTGGGGGAGGTGTTGGGTTGTTTTGGACTTAGACACCCCCCACACACACACACACACACCCACCCACCACCGGTGGAAATCATTCTTCTCATTCTGCTGAGTGCTGGCTGTGTCCCAGCAGTCCGCTACTGTTTTCCTATTTAGTTCACATTTACACACACACACACACACACACACACACACACACACACACACACACACACACACACACAGCCCCTTCCCCAAAAACCAGTGTGCAGCCTGAGACCCACATACACTTCAATGAGAATCTGGCTCTTCATTCGCTCTCATTTCATATTCTCTCTCTCTCTCTCTCTCTCTCTCTCTCTCTCTCTCTCTCTCTCTCTCTCTCTCTCTCTCTCTCTCTCTCTCTCTCTCTCTCTCTCTCTCTCTCTCTCTCTCTCTCTCTCTCTCTCTCTCTCTCTCTCTCTCTCTCTCTCTCTCTCTCTCTCTCTCTCTCTCTCTCTCTCTCTCTCTCTCTCTCTCTCTCTCTCTCCATCCCAACAAGACCTCACAGGGAGAAACCTAGACTGGAGTGAATGTGTGTGTGTGTGTGTGTGTCTGCACTGCAGCGGTGACTTATAGCTCACGTCAGTGGCCGGTTATTCATGCGTCCTCGCAGACCCGTGTGGTAGAACCACCCTCTGTACAAACCCTCCTCCTACATTTCAACCCACCACATCACGAATCGGACAAGCTGGCCCTCAAGATTCAATTACCAGCCAGTGTCTGATGACGTTACTTCCAATAAGAGGAATTTGCGCTGGGCTCCCCATCACAAGACTGAGCATTTTACAGTGCTCTTAAGGATTTAATGGGCATGATGCACAAAACGTCGATCTGAAAGGAACTGGCAAAAGAAAAAAAGAAAAAAAACATTTTGTGACTCAGGCCCCACTTCAACATGATGTGTTAGTGCATGGCCTCAGAGGGGGTTTGATTTTGAAGGGCCTTTGAAGAGTCCTAGCTCTTCAAAGAAGAGCTTCTCGCTGGTGTTGTTGTGTGAGACAGTCTGAGACCGGCGAGGCTGAAAAGTAATGTAGCGTGAATTCAGAGGGCAGGCGGGAATCGAACCTGGGTTCCCTGCACCACGGACAGCTAACCAGTCAACTTAAATGGTCCGACCCGTTAGCCAGCGGGCTAGCGAGTCCACACATCTGAGGTCATAAGACTGTTATGATAACATAAAACTCTGGCAGTGGTTCAGATTCAGTCAGTCACTCTGTAGACCGGTGTCTACCGAAGGAGTTGCCCTTTGGATTGGGGCCTCCACCCCCAAGACAGACCTACATCTGATTGGAAACCCCCCCACCCCACCCCTCCCCTCCCGAAAGAGACACCACCTTAAATAAACCCCATACAGAGCGAAACGGATGCACCATCTGTCAGTTTTCAGCATAATCTCGCTTGCCTCGATCAATACCAGTGATCAGTGACAGATTGGAGGAGTTGAACAGAGCCCAAAGTGGTGGTCTGAGTTTTCCAGATTTCTTTGAACCTCCAGCTGAGATCTAAGTTTGGATTTTGACTTTCGGCCACTTCTCCCGATCTTGCATCTCTGTGCATGATCTAGTGTAGATTTTAGAGCTCGTGTTAACAGATACAGTGTGTCATTGTCTCATTTCCTCATCTGCTGGAGGGGCCGGGGGGGGGGGGGGTCAGAGGGTTTTGAAAGATGGAAGCCGTCGCCGCAGTGGGCCGGGGTTATTTGCCTGTAAGGCCGCAGCTCTGACCTCAAGAGAGCGTGTCTCTCGCACCCCCTCCCTGGGTGTTGGACCAGTGTTGGAATAGGGCCAGGCTGTGTATAGGGGCTTGCTGTGTCGCGTGAGCCTGGTGAAGGCGACGAGTAGGGGCCTGAGGAATGTGGCACCCAGACGCGGGCACCCGTGAAATCTCCCCTCGCTGACGCAAAGCCAGGCAACAGGAAATACCCGCTGCCCTCCGCCCCCCCTCCCCCGTAAACCGAGAGCAAAACCGGCCGCAAGGCTCGGCGCCCTGTAGCTGCTCTACAGCCAGATGTAACGCTCGGGAAATTTCAACTTGCTCTTTTCCATTTTTAACACGCAACACAACATGATTGATTGCAAAGCCCCAAAGCGATGAACCTTATCATACTCATACAGTCGGATATGAAGAAAGTACCTCGAGTGGTGCGGCGTGTCGTCACCGTAGAGGTTACCATAGGATGATTAAATCTAAATGTTGTATGTTCACTTCTTAGCACACAAAGATCCCCAGGAAAAAAACCTTTCTGCTCCAAGAGGAAAATGTCATGGACAAGATGGGGTCCTTTGTGAGTCCGGCTGTCAGCTCTTCTTTGTGGCGCGTCTGCTAACGATCGTTTGATGTCGTTTCATCTCGGTGAAGGGTACAGTTTTAATGAGGGGAGCGACTTGTGCCCGCTGTGGCGTGCGATACAAGGCGCTGATCAAAGACCCGGAGACACAACAGTCATATGATCTGGCACGGCCGCTCATGAGAGCGTGACAGCCAAAACAGTCTCCAGTTAAATATAGGCAAGGGCTCCAGAAATACAAGGCCCCCGAACCACTGTTTTGTCACTCCTTCTGTGCTTTTCAGCCCCGAGTAAGTGTACATTTACCCCCCCCCTGTATTTCCATCTTCATCCTTTATCTTTCAATAATTATCTTGCTGCAACAAGTGTCGTGATGCATGCTCAATAATCCATCAAAGAAGGTGAAATCAGCTCATCTGGATACAATGTGTATTAACAGATACTACGTTTCATCACTCAACTAAGTGACCTCCTTGGTGTAAACTGACTGCAGGCGCCCCCACCCTTATAAACAATACAGGATAATACAGTGCCTAACGACCGAAACCTACAACCAGTTTCACGAGCAATTGTTAAAAAAATAAAAAAGTTTGATATTAATAAGTTATCACTAAATGAAAATAAAACAAAATTTATGGTGTTCGGTGGTCTTAGGATTGATCGTGAAACAAAACTGAAGTTAAATGGAGTTGAAATTGAAGGAGTATTTGAAACAAAATTCTTGGGATTGATTATAGATCACAAACGCTGTTGGAAGCCACATATAAAATATATTAAACGGAAATGATCTAAATCTATCGCTATTCTTTACAAAACATGGGCTCTGCTGAATAGGAAATGTTTGCGTTTATTGTATTGTTCATTGATAATGCCATATCCGTCATACTGTGTTAAGGTTTGGGGAAATGTTTATAAAACAAATATAGACCTTATAATTAAACATCAGAAAAGAGCTATCAGGATAATAAATAAAGTGTGTTACCGTGAATCTACTAATCCATTGTTTATATGGTCCTGCACCTTAAAATGCTTAAATATTGTGTATTTAAAAACATTGGAAATACTTTTTCGAGCTAGAAGTAAAAGCATTCCTGTTTGTAGCCAACAATTTTTTTGATTTTAATTTTTCTTCCTTCTCTAAAGAAGGAAACTATAACTTAAGAGGGTTGTGTATTTTTGAAACATGTAAAGTGAGAACCAGTGTAAAATACAGATGTGTTTCAGTTTTGGGAGTGAAACTATGGATTGGTCTTAATGATGAGTCAAAATTGTGTAGCTCGCTGCTGGGTTTCAGAAAATCTTTAAAATGTAAAATAATTAAGGATTACAACTTAGTAGAAATTCTTCTTTTTTTCTTCCTTTTGTAACTATGATATTCGTGGTTAACTTGAGAACTGTATAGGATGGACAACAATAAGCCTTGAGCTTCAGCCTATTCCCTTTTCAGTCATTGATTGGTTGAGTTTTGTTGTGTGAAATGGACTGATGTAAATATGTACGATGTTTTTATCTGTCTGTCGTATATGCACACAAATGTATGACCGAAATAAATCATTCATTCGTTCAATTCATGTGTCAATTTCGTGATCACCCATAACTGATCCTGAAACAGGTCATTATACACCTGTCGCCATCTTACAATGCTGTGATTGCGACAACCCCTGATCCTCGTGAATAGTACACTTGATCACATGATCAATGGTCACACCCCTACTTGCATATGAAGCTGGTTGTTGGTTTCAGTCGTTAGGCACTGTGTTGTACTGTGTTGTTTATAAGGGGTGGGGATACCTGCAGTTAGTTTAAGTCAAGTCAAGTAGGTTTTATTTGTTCCCAGAGGAGCAATTGTTGTGTAGCAACGGCAATGTTTAAACACACAGAACACATAAGGCAAATACAAATATGTATTTGAATATAAATCTATCTATCTAACTATCTATCCATCTGTGTGTGTGTGTGTGTGTGTGTGTATATATATATATAGTATATGTGTGTGTGTGTGTGTGTGTGTGTGTGTGTGTGTGTATACACATACACACACACACACACACACACACACACACACACACACACAAATACAAATAGATACAACATGTAGTGAGGAGAACAAAGCCAACGAAAAGCAAGGCAACAGTAAATCGTGTTAACAGCGTTTATCAAGGTGGAGCTGGTATTACCTCTTACTGTTGGAGTTTAGCAGTGAAATGGCTGAGAGAATGAAGGAGTGTTTGTATCTGCTGGTTTTGACTACTGGGTATTTGAAGCGGGAACCAGTAGGCAAGGTGTGGGGGTGCAGGGGGTGGGTGCTGTCAGACAGGATGGATTCTGCTTTCCTTAACATCCGCCTGTTATATAAACCACACATACTTCTCTGTTGGGTACCTGTGATACGTCTGTACACCTTGATCACCTTTGTTAGTGAATCTTTTTTTAAGACTGAGAGAGACATACCGACCATTAAAAGAAAAATTAATAACCGACTCAATAAAAGATCTGTAGAACAAAGTCATCAGGGGCCTGTCGACACCGAACTTAGCCAGCTCCCTCGGACAAAAAAAGTGCTGCAGGTTTTTTTTGCATATCAAATTGTTATTACAATCAAAATTCAGCTTGTTATCAATTAAAGTGCCCAAGTACTTGTACGACTCAACAATTTCAACCTCATGACCATTAATCTTAGACCTAGTTTAGACTGAAGAGGTCACTTAGTTGAGTGATGAAACGTATCTGTCGATAAACGTTGTGTCCAGGTGAACTGATTCAACCGTTTTTGATGCTGCAACAGGTGTTTTCAAATGCAAAGTGAAACCACTTCATGAGGGATTTCAAGAGGTTTGGTGACACAATGTTATATCAAGTTGAATTTGAACATATTTTTGTTGACAGAAACACACTAGATGGATTAGTTCATTCTTTTTTCTTTTCTTTTTTTACCAGTACAATATATCTTGATGCATGCTCAATAATCCAGGTAAGAAAATCCAATATGTTTGAAAATCCAATATGTTTGAAAATCAAATGTGTTTCATCTCTCATCTCAGATGAGTGGTGAAATGTTCTGTCAATAAACGTTGTGTCCAGATGAACTGATTCAACCTTCTTTGATACCAGTGCAATACATTCCAGGCTTGAAGCCTCCGTCCTAATTCAAGTTGAATAGCAGTGAATGGAAATGTGAAGTCATGACTGTGATGTGTAGAAACTCGGAGGAGTCTGGGGAATGTGGTGAGCGTCTGAGCGGACCAGTGGCTCAGTCTAATCGCTGTAATGCTCACATTAGGGTGCAGAGGTGGCATTCCTCTCATGCTTGCCCCAGAATATTGCTGTCATGTCACTCCCAGAATGCAATGTAATGCGCAGGGGTTGGAGGATGGCAATAACCTCAGCACCAACGCGACATTTCCACTGCTGCCTCATATTATTAGCAGCTAATGATGATGTATGTGGAATATCATCTGGCAGTCCTCGCTCTTCCACCAAATGTTCTGCAGCCTAGTCTGAACTTCACTTTCGAAACCCAAATATTTGGCATGAAAGTTCCTAAGTAATAATTACTTGGCATGATGAGTTGAAAAAAATATATAAAATAATTGTTGAGCTCAGATACAGCTGAGAAATCGATCTATGTGGCAGGACCGCTACCGCTCCCCGTAGGAATATGGTGCACAGCACGTCTTCCAGAGCTTCCAGTTGAACCTTTGCTCCTTCCCCTCATCATCACAAGATGGACTCCAGACTGTTTCACCGAGGGAGGCAACAAAGACGTCTTGTAAATTCACCAGTCTGTCATTCTGACCCGATGTATCTCTCCGTGTCCATCAGTGTCCTTACCTCTTCTGCTAACACATCAGCGTGACCTTAGACAGCGTCCTTAAAATATCAGCCTGATGGAAAGCCAGGGCAAAAAAGAGGACGACAGAGGAAGTCCTAAATCACATTAGCAGTGAAAGGGGGTGGGGGGGGTCTTTGACATGACAAAACAAGCAGTTATGTGCGACAAGCACGTACAGCCTTTTAAGAACAGCCAATAGTTTGGGAACTTGGCTCGTTGTTCTTCTCATTTTATGTGGAGGAAGTGATGCGGAGCAGCGATAAGAGCCAGATGTCCTTTAGGAATGTTTTTCAATGAGCATCCTTTGACTTGGAGAAGAAAAAAAAGGGACCGAAAGGAGAGTTTATATTAAACAGATAAATGTGTGCAATGTGTTAATCATCTCAGAAAAAGGTCAACCTATTAATAGATAACTGCAACTTCTCAGTTTCTGGGTGAGTGTTGAGGGAGACCAAAAGTGTTGTAGACTGATTTTAAGAAACATATTAATCTTCTCATTCTTTTGACATATTTACAAGCAACTACATACATGTTTCTTTTACTTGCCTTGTTTAATGTAATAACACATTTTAAGACTTGGACAATACTTTCGAGACCAAAGGCTTACTAAAAGAAATGTTTCCAACAATTTGTGATAATCGCTCTTCTGGCAGAGCTGTACTGCTTTGGAGCATGTCCACAGGTGGCGGATAGTGGAACGCTCCCTCCAATATGGGGGACAGCTGTGAAATAAGCAGGCATACCTGACGAATAAGCAGTCACGGACCAACAGCGGCGGTTGCTATCAGGGTGCAGTGGGCCATTGGGTGGCATAGGTGAACCTATAAAAAGCTGCAAAGGCTCCATAATGGCACTGTGACAAGGCGTTTGAAGGTCACCTTTAAATAGACCTGCTCTACACTGGGCAGCAGCAGTGTAGTACCTGTAGCTGGCGGATGAGCCAAACCGTCTGGCCAACGGTAGCTTCAGGACAACAAGAGGCATGCTGGAAACTCCAGTATCTGGTCTCCTGTACTGCGGGCAGAAGGCAATGGTAAACCACTGTCTATTTCACCGAAAATCCAAAATATGCTTAGCAACACGACAGTTGTTGAGCATGTTTTATGGCGGCCAACATCATAGTCTGATGATGCCGACAGAAGAAGAAGAAGAAGTGATAATCTCTGGACAGCTGCTGGTGTCTCTCGGCTCACGTTAGCAGTATTTGATCTGGTTTCAGGTATTATGAAGTCACACTGAAGTACAATAAAGGCCTGTCATCTAAGAACAGTATGTCATCTGCCAAAACAGCCAATTCTTGTATGTTGGCTTGATGTACTCCTTTATTTTCTAATTTAACTCAGTAATGGAAACCAAAGCTTTGTATTGTACAGGCCTGCAGACTGGTCTTAAGGGCTCTATGGAGGGGGGGTTGCTCCTATGGGCGTCTCACAATGGTGGGGCTGCTGCTCAGGCCCCTGTGTTGGAGAACCTTATTGATCCAGAAGACCAGCTCTAGCTTCTTGCCCCTTTGCCCCAAACAGAAAGCAACAAGAGAACCCCCGCCTGTGGGGATTGATGAGGTGTATCAGATGAACCCAGTCATAAAAGCTAAAAGGTGTATATTTTTACTTTAGACATGACAATACCACACTTCACCACACAAACAAGACAGATGATAGCAAACCTATGACGATCAAAACAGTAAGAGAAGGGGCGCCCGGGTGGCGTGGCGTGGCGTGGCGGTCTATTCTGTTGCCTACCAACACGGGGATCACCGGTTCGAATCCCCATGTTACCTCTGCCTTGGTCGGGCATCCCTACAGACATAATTGGCCATGTCTGCAGGTGGGAAGCCGGATGTGGGTATGTGTCATGGTCACTGCACTAACACCTCCTCTGGTCGGTCAAGGTGCCTGTACAGAGGGGAGGGGGAACTAGGGGGAAGAGTGTGATCCTTCCACACGCTACGTCCCCCCTGGTGAAACCCCTCACTGTCAGGTGAAAAGAAGCGGCTGGCGACTCCCCATGTATCGGAGGAGGCATGTGGTAGTCTGCAGCCCTCCCCGGATCGGCAGAGGGTGTGGAGCAGAGACCGGGACGGCTTTTAAGAGTAGGGTAATTGGCCGTATACAATTGGGGAGGGAAAAAAGGGGGGGGACAGTAAGAGCAAAAGAAAAAGAAATACCGTATTTATAGCAAGAATTTTGACCCGTCTCGCTGAGCATTCTGGCCTTGGTGAGAGATATGTGAGTTGATCTGATGGTAATTTTTATTCCAGGGATGGGCAATCTTCTGCATTGCTTCATGGCAGCCCAGCAAATACCGCCTGTGCAAAACTACTGAGGAAACATTCAGTGGAAATACTGGAGCATCAGAACAGCGATGACGCACGAGGACAGGTATGTTCACAATGAGGACAGGTGACATTTCTTTCTCTCCGTGTCTGTGAGAAACCCATTTGGTTATGTCCCAACAAGGATTGGCTCAGCCATGGGAATGCGGGGCCTACCGGCCCTGTCTGAGCTGCAGATGACAAAGCATGCTCGGGATTCGCACAGAACATCAATTAGCGAGAGGAGGGGAAGGAAAGTGCTTCAGGTGGTTGCGTATTTAACCAGGCTTTCTGCATACCTGTGGTGTCAAAGGTGTCACGACATTATGTTCTGGGAATTAAGGGGTTGAGGTCACGATAATGAATTCATAGAGCACGGTAGCCAAGTTCTCTTAACATGCCAACTTAGATAATGTGCTTATTGCTGCCAGGATGAGAACGCACCACAAAATTTAGTTTCATAGCATGCTGATACAGGCAATGAAGACAAAGAAAAGCTCATGAGAGGAAAAAACAAAAAGTAAATGATTCACTCCCATGTTGCGTTGTGTTCTGTGTATTGTAACAGTTCTGAAGGAACAGAGGAAGTGGGTTTAGCAAGCATCTTTGTATGAGAACACAGGAAAGAAGTTCAGACGTGGAGGAAGTGGCGCATGTTACTGCAAAAACATGCAAATGTGTTTTGGTGAAAAACGGCGTTCGAGCGAGCGCACACTTGAGTGTGAGTGTGTGTGTCTGCGCAGGTAGGGTGATGGATAGTGGTACCTCTCACGCATGGCAACACCATCCAATCAGGTTCTACAGCCCTCTTACCTGTGGTCCAGAGTCCCCTGTAAACAGAGGTGGATTGGAGCACTGCAGGAGGGCACTCGTCTGCCCACGAGTTTGCATAAGCCTCTCAGATTTACCATTAGTTTATATACCCACAAGCAGTAGGGACATGCAGAGAGAGAGAGAGGATTGATAAATATAATGTTTGCAGCAGTGAAAGAAATCCACTATGGTATGAGAATGGATACACATATTCCAAACTCACAGAGGTGGAGGGGATGAGAGTTGCCAGCAGAAACTGTTTGGCGTGAGATCTTTTGCCGTCTCAGACTGGCAAGGGTGAAAGTACATGACTAATTTTACTGCCGACACCAGTCTTGCAGATACCAGCATGGTTGAGTCACCAGTGTCTTTGTGGTGTCATGTGCACACTCCCACATCACTTGAGTTCCCCTTCATCACAGGTGAGTCAGTGATGCGTGGAGCGTCCAGCTATCTCAGCCTACTGCACCTGGTGCGACTAAGGTACACCCTGGCAGTAAGAAAGAAAAGATAAAACACTAGAATTTCTCTTGCCGGCTTACTGCCAGTCAGCCTTGATGGAAATCTACATAACTGTACGGCGAAATTTCTATTACTTCTTTCGAGAAACAGATGTATTTTGGCTGTGTGTGTTTTGGCTGTACTGTGATTGATATCCAGACAACAGGAGGTATATCATATAAAGCTTGTGAAGCTGAGAAGAAGAGTGTGGAATGTTGGATTCGACGCAGACCGTCTGACTTTGCAGTGCGCGACAGATCCTGCGATGGTCTGCGCCAGGGAGACATAGTTTGGATCTGTTGGAGCCTGTCAACCTGACAAAACCTCCTGATGATTCTGCAGCTGCAGAGGGTATGAGCACCCACCCACTGTGTCCCGCTTTAACCCCACCCTGCAGCCACCCCCAGGTGGACCATGACTAAGACATCAACCCTCTAAGCTAAGAACAGGTCAGGTCTAGTCCCAGAATATATATTTTTTTTACTCGTGCCTACAGGGGATAGAAAAGAGGGCAGGAACAGGATGTCCCCAATAGAAAAGCTAGAACAAAATGCCTTAGTTAGCGTAGTCAAGATGAAGGGGACATTTCCCACGACACACACTGCCCGTTGTTTTTCTTGCGGAGCGCTGACGCTCCGTACACATAACTGGCCCTGCGGAATTCCAGACTGGCGAGATCTGGCTGTGGCCCTCAGGGTTAGCACTGACGCAAAGCCTCACGTCCGACACGGGGGCCGCCATTTAGCCCTTCTGCAACATTCCCATACATCATCCTGCAACAAACCTCTGGGAAAATACACAAGCATAAATTAGAAGGGCTCCAGTCCACTGTGGTGACTGGACCTGAGTGACCCCCAGACCTCTTGGCCAGAGATGTCCCATGGGGCCAGTGTAATGTTCTGAGTGTACTGTTACCAGAAATATTGAAATAGATGCCAGAAATAAACTACCAAGTCTGCCTGTTTATGTTTAAACAGTTTGCCGGATTATTGTACTGTTAGGTAAGCTAACATTTCCCACATAAGTAGCTTAAGGGCATTAGGTAGAAATAGTGCTTTGATTTAGATAAGTCAATTCGTTGTCCTATACTCAAAGAATGGTTTCAAAATAACTATCTGTATCAGTATTTCTTTATAAAGATTAGACACTGAAAATATGCTGATTCTGCGTGTGTGTGTGTGTGTGTGTGTGTGTTTGTATGGATGTACTCAGACCCATTCATACTTTCCACACATCCCATTCCCCTTTGGGCCTTGATGGTTTTAGCAGAGGAGTAGACTCCGCTCCCAATCTGTGATGGCTTGCGAAAAATGCACTGTGGATTTCTCAGGCTCTCTCTCTTTTCTCTTTACTCCTATAAATTTGCCATCCTCTCCATGGTATCCCAGAACTGAGTGACTTCTCCACGCCAAGTCACTCGTCTGTCGGTGGTTTACAAGCAGGTGTGTGAAGTTATAGATCCGCTTGGTTTTGGCTTTTATCACCCGGGACTAAATTCTCAAAGGAGGGAATTCTTTCAAACTATCCGACTGGCCCCGATTGGCGTGAGGGGTCAGGGGCCGCTATTTCTGTTTATGTTGTATATCCCAGTGATAATACTCTAAAAACTCTGCCCCCCTACACCCCACACACACACACACACACACACACACACACACACACACACACACACACACACACACATACAACAGCTATACAATGTATGCATAATAATACATGCATACTTGCCATGGGGAATAGTGGGAAATATGTAGACAGACACTGGCAGTAACCCTATCCCTATGATGTTAGATATAGACTTGTAGATCTACTTATGTTATGTAGGTATATACATATATATATATATATGTGTGTGTAGGCATAAAAATCTATCACATCTAGACCGGAGTGGGGGAGCAGGGGGGGGGTCGGTTAGCTGGAAAGAGACTGACTTTGCAATAACCAGAGATGGGCATTATTTCAAATAAATGTATTTTAAATACATATTAAATTACTTTTGAGTATTTTGTCATTTGTATTTTGCTGGACAGAAAAAATAAGATGTATTTTGTAACAAAATATTTTAAGAGCTTGTATTTGTGTATTTGAAATACTTAAAATACATTATTTAATAGGTAAAGTTAATCTCAAATACGACAATTTCCCCCCCCCCCTTTTTCTCCCCAATTGTACCTGTCCATTGCCCCACTCTTCTGAGCCGTCCCAGTCGCTGCTCCACCCCCTCTGCCGATCCGGGGGCGGGGGTTGCAGACTACCTACATGCCTTCTATGATACATGTGGAGTCACCAGCCGCTTCTTTTCCCCTGACAGTGAGGAGTTTCACCAGGGGGACGCAGTGTGTGGGAGGAACACGCACCCCCCCCCCCCAGTTCCCCCTCCCTTCCTCCCACCCAAACAGATGCCCCAACTGACCAGAGGAGGCGCTAGTGCATCGATCAGGACACATACCTACATCCAGCTTCCCACCTGCAGACACGGCCAATTGTGTCTGCAGGGACGCCCAACCAAGCCGGAGGTAATGGGATTCAAACCAGCAATCTCTGTGTTGGTAGGCAACAGAATAGACCACTACGCTACCCGGACACTAGTAAGACACATTTTATGTCCAAGTTTAAACTGTAGAAAAAAACTAAAACAATTAGCCTAATCACAGTCTGGCTAAATGCAAGTTAACCACATGACATATCCTGTCGGGTCCAGCAACGCACTCATTGTAAACTACCGTATTTAATTTGTGTTCCTTGTGACCAGCAGCTTGAAGAAAGAAGCTGCTTTGGTGTTTGGTGAAAATTTCCCCTGAGATAAAGTTATGTAATCAAAATATGATCAGATATTGCATGCTAAGGCTAGCTTTCTGAATGACTCTAAAATACAATAGAAGAAAAGAGCAATTAGCAAACACATGTGCACCACGGCACGGTGGTGCAGTGCTTAGCGCGGTCGCCTCACAGCAAGAAGGTCTTGGGTTCGAGGTCCAGGGTTGTCCAACCTTGATGGGTCATCCCAGGTTGTCCTCTGTGTGGAGTCCCCGTGTCTGCGTGGGCTTCCTCCGGGGGCTCCGGTTTCCTACCACAGTCAAAAGACATGTAAGTTAGGCGAATTGGCCATACGCAATTTTCCCTATGTATGAATGTGTGTGTGTGTGCATGTCAGCCCTGTGATGGCCTTGCCGCCTGTCCAGGGTGTCTCCCCACCTGCCGCCGAATGACTGCTGGAATAGGCTCCAGCATCCCCGCGACCCTGAGAGCAGGATAAGTGGTTCGGATAATGGATGAATGGATGTGCTCTAGAACTGGCAAATATACCTACTAGCTAGTGACATTAGCATACCAGCTAACGTCACAGACACGCTCAGGCAGCCTGGAACAGTGGCATCTCGTGGTTAGTCATCATAATTTAATTTCTAGCATAGCTACATTTAGCCGTTTTATAGTGGCCATTCTTGATAGTTGTAAGGGAAGTAGCTTGCACAGTCCTCTTGAGGATAAGGATACAATTTTACAGTGTTTGCTATGCCTGGGGATGGTCAGGTTAATATTCAGGTAAAAAAAAAAATCATAGATTTTAAGAATGCAAGTCACGTATCAATTAAAAATCTTTCATTCTGATCTTTACTCTAAAGCTACATGTTGTTCATCTTTTTGTACAAAACATTTTACAATATGGATTATAGAGAGTTAATACAAATCAGAGTGAACTGACTCCATTCCTGGATAATGCTTAAGTAACAGATAAATGACTGTGTTTTAGAGTCTATTATGTGAGTTGTTAGTGTTTTTTGAATGCTATTGGTTTTAAGGTAGCAGTCAGTCATCTCAGGGGATGAGTGGCAATGAACCATCAGAGCCTGGCCAGGCTGTCCCATCATCTGCCACATCTACAGAAGAAGTCACACTAATGCTGAAATGCTTAATGCTGGATGGGAAATACTTAAAAATAGTGAAGCAGATCCCAAACAGAAAGATAGAGGCTGAGTGTCAGCTGTGCACTAACAAAAAGGTCATAATATGTGGCTCTCTTGCAGCGACATAACATTTTAAAAACCACTTAAAATGAAGACACCCTGACAAAATAAAGGAATTTGAAGACCATAAAAATAAATTTGCTTGTGGGAAAAACAAAAAACTAGACCTCATACAAACAAACTACTCTTTTTGAACATGGTCCAGTGACACAAAATAAGTGACTCTCGTCACATCCTTTGTGTGTACTAAAGGCATGTACCCGTTGGCTACTGTTGAGCACAAAGAATTTATAGACTTAGTACAGAGACTTTGCCAAGGTGCTGAAGTTATGTCCAGGAGGAACTTGGGAGAAGAATCGATGAAGACTTACATAATAAAACAGCAAATTTGAAGGAGAGACTTAAGTGCATACATGTTTGTACCACTGCAGATATCTGGTCAACTAAAAAAACAAGTTATATCGGAGTCACTGTATATTGGATACAAACAGATATGCTAGAATGTGAATCAGCTGCTCTTGCTTGCAGACATTTTCCCAGTCCACATACCTACAATCGCATTGCAGAACTACTGGAGGAAATCCATTCAGAATATGGACTCACAACTGACACTATTGTGGCTACTGTAACTGACAATCATAGCCGGCCTGTCCTATAGGCAAAATAGGCGGTTGCCTAGGGCCCTGAAAGGGTTAAGATTATTATTATTATTTATTTAAATTTTTTTTGCAAATAATAATTGCCGCGTTGCTCAAAGTCCAAGAGAAACACTGTGACTGGTGAAATGAGGTGTCTGCAAAGATGACTGAATAATTTCTGGTGAATCACCTAATTTCACCAGTCACCTGACTGGGGTATGGGCTGGGATGGGTGGGCTAGATCGTCAATGCAACAGTCATCTCAAATATGTATAACTGTGAGTTATACTGAGAAATATACTGAGTGAGCTATACTGAGAAATACACTGGGAACTACTGTGGGCTATACAGCCAAATATATGTTGTAGCACTATTTTATTTGTGACCAATTATTTTTATTTTATTTTATTTTGACAAAGTTTGCAGGTGTACATTAACAAAAAAGTATACAAGTATACATACATTTTGTACAATATAGTACATTATAGCACTAACACAGCCACTGAGGATGCACAAGCCAGTGCATCCTTAGCGCCGGTCCCAAGCCCGGACAAATGGGGAGGGTTGCGTCAGGAGGGGCATCTGGCGTAAAATCTTTGCCAAATCAAATATGCGGATCATAAATAAGACTTACATACCGGATCGGTCGAGGCCCGGGTTACCAACGATCGCCACCGGTACTGTTAACCAGCAGGGTGTCGGTGGAAACTATGCTACTGTTGGGCGAAGGAGAAGGAGAGGGGGAAAGCATGTCCAGAGGCAGCTAGAGAGGAGGAAGGGTAGACATGTGGAGGTGAGAGTTGGAACTTTGAATGTTGGCACTATGACTGGTAAAGGGAGAGAGCTGGCTGACATGATGGAAAGAAGAAAGGTAGGCATACTGTGTGGGCAAGAGACCAGGTGGAAGGGGAGTAAGGCCAGGAGTATCGGAGGTGGGTTCAAACTCTTTTACCATGGTGTGAATGGGAGGAGAAATGGGGTAGGGGTAATTCTGAAGGAAGAGTATGTCAAGAGCGTGCTGGAGGTGAAGAGAGTGTCAGACAGAGTGATGAGTATGAAGCTGGAAATTGAAGGTTTATTGCTGAATGTTATCAGCGCATATGCCCCGCAAGTTGGGTGTGAGATGGATGAAAAAGAAGAATTCTGGAGTGAGTTGGATGACATGGTGGAGAGGGTACCCAAGGAAGAGAGAGTGGTGATTGGAGCGGACTTCAATGGACATGTTGGTGAAGGGAACAGAGGTGATGAGGAGGTGATGGGAAGGTATGGAGTCAAGAAGAGAAATGTGGAAGGACAGATGGTGGTCGATTTTGCAAAAAGGATGGAAATGGCTGTGGTGAATACATATTTCAAGAAGAGGGAGGAACACAGGGTGACATACAAGAGTGGAGGAAAGTGCACACAGGTGGACTATATCTTATGTAGAAGGCGACATCTAAAAGGGATTGGAGACTGCAAGGTGGTGACAGGGGAGAACGTAGCTAGGCAGCATAGGATGTTGGTCTGTAGGATGACTTTGGAGACCAAGAAGAGGAAGCGAGTGAAGACACAGCCGAAGATCAAATGGTGGAAGTTCAAGAAGGAAGACTGTTGTGTGGAGTTCAGGCAGGAGTTAAGACAGGCACTGGGTGGTAGTGAAGAGTTGCCAGATGGCTGGACAACCACTGCAGAAATAGTGAGGGAGACAGCTAGGAAGGTACTTGGTGTGTCATCAGGACAGAGGAAGGAAGACAAGGAGACTTGGTGGTGGAATGAGGAAGTACAGCAAATTATACAGAGGAAAAGGTTGGCAAAGAAGAAGTGGGATAGTAAGAGAGATGAAAAAAGTAGACAGGAGTACAAGGAGATGCAGCGTAAAGCAAAGAGAGTGGTGGCAAAGGCAAAGGAAAAGGCGTATGGTGAGTTGTATGACAGGTTAGACACTAAGGAAGGAGAAAAGGACTTGTACCGATTGGCTAGACAGAGAGACCAAGCTGCAAAGGATGTGCAGCAAGTTAGGGCGATCAAGGATAGAGATGGAAATGTGCTGACAAGTGAGGAGAGTGTGCTAAGAAGGTGGAAGGAATACTTTGAGGGGCTGATGAATGAAGAAAATGAGAGAGAGAGAAGGTTGGATGATGTAGGGATAGTGAATCAGGAAGTTCAGTGGATTAACAAGGAGGAAGTGAGGGCAGCTATGAAGAGGATGAAGAGTGGAAAGGCAGTTGGTCCTGATGACATACCTGTGGAGGCATGGAGATGTTTAGGAGAGATGGCAGTGGAGTTTTTAACTAGATTGTTTAACACAATCCTGGAAAGTGAGAGGATGCCTGAGGAGTGGAGAAGAAGCATTCTGGTACCGATTTTCAAGAACAAGGGCGATGTGCAGAACAGTAACAACTACAGAGGTATAAAGTTGATCAGCCACAGCATGAAGATTTGGGAAAGAGTAATAGAAGCTAGGTTAAGAGGAGAGGTGATGATCAGCGAGCAGCAGTATGGTTTCATGCCACGAAAGAGCACCACAGATGCGATGTTTGCTTTGAGAATGTTGATTGAGAAGTATAGAGAAGACCAGAAAGAGTTGCATTGTGTCTTTGTAGATTTAGAGAAAGCTTATGACAGAGTGCCGAGAGAGAAGGTGTGGTATTGTATGAGGAAGTCAGGAGTTGCAGAAAAGTATGTAGGAGTGGTGCAGGATACGTATGAGGGAAGTGTGACAATGGTGAGGTGTGCGGTTCGAATGACAGATGGGTTCAAGGTGGAGGTGGGATTACATCAAGGATCGGCTCTGAGCCCTTTCTTGTTCGCAATGGTGATGGACAGGTTGACGGACAAGATCAGGCAGGAGTCTCCATGGACGATGATGTTCGCGGATGACATTGTGATCTGTAGCGAGAGTAGGGTGCAGGTTGAGGAGAGCCTGGAGAGGTGGAGGTATGCACTGGAGAGAAGAGGAATGAAAGTCAGTAGGAGCAAGACGGAATACCTATGAGTGAATGAGAGAGAGGACAGTGGAATGGTCAGGATGCAAGGAGTGGAGGTGACAAAGGCATTTGAGTTTAAATACTTGGGGTCAAACGTCCAAAGTAACGGGGAGTGCAGTAGAGAGGTGAAAAAGAGAGTGCAGGCAGGGTGGAGTGGGTGGCGAAGTGTGTCAGGAGTGATTTGCGACAGAAGGGTACCAGCAAGAGTTAAAGGGAAAGTTTACAAGATGGTTGTGAGACCAGCTATGTTATACGGTTTGGAGACAGTGGCACAGACGAAAAGACAGGAGGCGGAGCTGGAGGTGGCAGAGTTGAAGATGCTAAGATTTTCACTAGGAGTAATGAAGAAGGACAGGATTAGGAACGAGTATATTAGAGGGACCGCTCAGGTTGGACGGTTTGGAGACAAAGCAAGAGAGGCAAGATTGAGATGGCTTGGACATGTGTGGAGGAGAGATGCTGAGTATATTGGGAGAAGGATGCTGAATATGGAGCTGCCAGGGAAGAGGAGAAGAAGAAGGCCAAAGAGGAGGTTTATGGATGTGGTGAGGGAAGACATGGAGGTGGCTGGTGTGACAGAGGAAGACGCAGAAGACAGGAAGAAATGGAAACGGATGATCCGCTGTGGCGACCCCTAACGGGAGCAGCCGAAAGTAGTAGTAGTAGTAGTACATTATAGCACTATTAATAAATATTTTAAAAGCAATATCAATGTTGCCTGTCCGATTTTATTTGTATTATTATTTGTTAGTTTTTTTTGGGGGGGGGGGGGTTCAAGATCTCGCCTAGGGCCCAGCAGACCCACGGGCCGGCCCTGCTGACAATGCATCAAACTTTTCAAAAGCATTTTGAGAGTTCAATATCAGTCGTTTCAGAGGAACAGGATGAGACAGATGAGCAAGAACAGGATTTTCCATTTGTAATAATAGATCCAGAGGGAAACGAAGTGTCAGTGTGCTATCATTCTACCACCTCCAATCAGGTGTTCCGCTCACGCACTGAGTTTGGTTTCAACCCCTGATGCCAAAAGGGCAATTAAAGACAATTCAACTCCAGGCTGAATCGTTCATCCATGGCAAAGTGTCTACCTCTATGGAAATCTTCTGACATACCAAAATATGCGGACATACTTAGTAACCTGACCAACCAGCAACTGAAGACACCCTGCATTTGTAGGTGGAATTCTCTTTATGATTGTTTGAGTCAGCTGACATTTCTTCAGGAGAAACTTCCTGAGATCATGTCTGCCTTGCAACTCCCACTGTTCAAAGAGGCAGAGCTTGATTTCCTTGAGGAATACTGCAGTCCTCAAGCTCATTGCCATTGAAATTGGAGGCATTCAAGGTCAGACCTTTGTTGCGTTTGTGGAAACTACATTCCATCGCCACTGCGTGGCACTGTGAGACGATGGATGGCGGAGAGGGACTGCTGTATGGGGACAGGAGAACAAGCAGCGGGAGGACAGAAAATTGGATGAATGCTAGTTGTTAGATAAAATTAAATAACAGTTCGTTCTTCTCCCGTGATTCACTCACCAACATAACAAATTGGCGACGAGGATGGGATGTGTCGGTACCGAGTCCACCGCCCTTCCTTCCTCATGCTGGTGAGCCGCCAATACCGTCTGATACGTGGCGAAAGATGTTCGACGACTACATGCTAGTGATAAATACTACAGAAAACGCATGGCCAGAAGCAAGGAGACGTGCAGCTTTACTACATTGCCTGGGTTCGGAGGGACAACGTCTGCTCCACTCTCTGCCGGAACAAGGTACAACATATGAGGAGGCCATGGCCGCCCTCGATAAGCAAGTGAAGTTGGTAACAAGCTACTCTGTAAAACGTTGATCAGTCGAATTTGTCAAAACACTATTTTTGTTGTTGACTAAATGGACTGGTTTAATGGCAAACTAGCTACTTGAATTCGCAATTTCAACACGTAGCCTTATCTGTAGTGGAGGGAAGCTGTTCTGCGCCGCAGAGGATTGCGCATGCGCTCTGAATCGCTCGTGTCGTGGGATATTCGTAGGATAATCCACGAAAAATTGTGCATAACTTTTCGTGCACGGATAAGTAGACACGTTGACCGCTGGCTGATGGGTCGGACCCTTTAATCCAGGGGTCGGGAACCTTTTTGACTGGGAGAGCCATAAAAGCCAAATATTTCTAAATATATTTCATTGAGAGCCATATAGTATTTTTAACGTATAATAAATTAAATATGTCTTACTTTTAATGCGACTTCTGGTGCTGCATGGTTTTGCTGATGGCCTTGTAGTCTGGTTCATACGTGGTGAGGTTGAGCTTCATGCAGGCGTTGAGGCTTCCATCAGTTAAACGTGAGCGTAGGTTGGTCTTAATGTTCCTCATATGCGAGAAAGACTGTTCACATGCATATGTAGAGCCAAACATGGTCAATACGGCAATACTCACACGCTGCATTGTGTGGTATGTCACAGGAAGCTCGTTCCAAGTTTTAAGAATCAGCTGGTCTTCAGGTTGAAGATTTTTAATTTCTGTCCACTTGTGTTCCCTCGCCAGCTCTGCTCGCTGTCGCGCAAGACTTTCCAACTCTCCATTAAGTGACTTGAACTTACTCATCCACATGTCTGATGCCTTCAGGTCAGCAACTTCCAGCTCAAAGTCTCCGATAGAGACCCCGGGGATGCATGTCAGGTCGATTTTGTCCACTGCACACTCATGTGGATGAGTGATGAACTTGAAAAGACCAGTGCGCGCACGAAATTCTCCAAAACGTGCTTTGAATGACTGCAGGAGATTGAACGTAAAGCCAGCTAGCTGCTGGAGATCCAGATGTTGAGTGGAGTCACTTGCTAAGCATGCATCTCTAAATTGTTGCAGTCTTTCAAAGTGCAGAAGACGACCTGTTTCAATGTCCCTGAGAAAGACTTCCAGCTTGCTTTCAAATGCAAACACTGCTTGTTGAAGGGATGAGATTGTATTTCCAATACCTTGCATTTTCACATTGAGCTGGTTCAGATGGCCAGTTATGTCCACGAGACAGTGAAACTGCAGGAGCCAGTCAGTGTTGTCTAGCTCAGGATGCTTGACGCCTTTCATTTCAAGAAAAGTCCGGATTTCACTCAGGCAAGCTGCAAAACGGCTGAGCACCTTCCCCCTTGACAACCAACGCACGTTGCTGTGTAAAAGCAGACCGGGATAATGATTCCCAACTTCTTCTAACAGAGCTTTAAACTGGCGATCATTTAAAGCTCGGGCAACAATAAAGTTGACCACTCGAATGACCAGAGACATCACCTCGCCAAGCTCCTGGCCACACGTCTGAGCGCAAAGCGCCTCCTGGTGCAGGATGCAATGAAAACTTAGGATGGCTCTCTTTTCATGTTCACGGAGAAGCGCTACAAATCCTTTGTTCTTCCCCAACATACAGGGTGCACCATCAGTACAGACAGAAATAAGTTTATCCATCGGTAGTTTTTTTTCTTTAGCAAACTCCATGAAAGACATGAATAAATCCTCTCCTCTTGTTGTCCCTTTCATTGGCAAAACAGCCAAGCTTTCCTCACGCAGTGTGTCACCTGCAGCATACCTGGCAATGATACTGCACTGAGATAGATGGCTAACGTCTGTTGACTCATCTAACGCGAGAGAAAAGTATGTCCCGGCGTTTATGTCCTTAATTTGTGTTTCCTCGACTTGATTTGCCATCATGATGCTACGATCGTGCACAGTTCTTGCTGACAGGGGCATGTCTTTTATTCGTTTGATTATCTTGTCTTTATTTGGGAAGTCATCAAACAGTTCATTGGCCACATCAAGCATGAATGTTTTGGCATACTCGCCATCTGTGAATGACTTTCCATTCCTTACTATTGCCAAAGCCCCCGCAAAGCTAGCGGAATTCCCGTCACCTTGCTTGGTCCACACACGTAGTTGCTGCTGACTCGTCTGCACTCTCCGCTGTAGCTCCTCGCATGCCCTTTTCCTGCTGTCCCCCGCTGGATATTTCCATGCAAATGAAGCATGGTGCGTATCGAAGTGCCGCTTTATATTTGACCGTTTCATCGATGCAATTTTATCATTGCATATTAGACATACCGCAGATCCTGCTCTCTCCACAAATGCAAATTCCTCTGTCCACGCAGCCTGGAATGCACGGTAATCATCGTCTTTTTTTCTTTTCGCCATCTTTTCCGTTACAAGGGTTGAAGCGGATAAACTAGTTGGCTATCTGATAAAATTGATTTCTTCACCTTTACAATGACCCGGACATGCTCGCGAGCCATTGGTTCCCGACCCGACCCACGGGTGACCCGTGACCCGTGAAATTTATCTTCAAAACTAATTTCTGTTTACTTTAAAATGACACAGTATTATTAAGAAATATCACAAGTATTTTAAAATCAGTTCCAAACTGATTTTTTTGAAAAAAAAAATAATTTTCAACTCAAAATTGTCTGGGAGCCCTATGCCGTCACCGGAAGAGCCATATATGGCTCGCGAGCCATAGGTTCCCGACCGCTGCTTTAGTCGACTGGTTAACGTTGTCGCTTGCGGAGCGGGAGACATGGGTTCGCGCCCCGGCTGTGGTGACGGTCTTCCGGACTGCCTCCCGAATTCTGCTACATTGGTGTCAGAAGTGGGATGGTGAGACTGTAAGGCCATCGGAAGCGTATGCGCGCAGAGGCGTGAAGGAGCTGATATGCTTAAACGCGGGGACGCGCTTCCCGAAGGAGGGGGGGTAGTGTAATTTGCATGGAAAAGTAGACACGCTGGCCGCTGGCTGACAGGTCGGACCCTTTAGTCGAACGGTTAGCGATGTCTCCTGCGGTGCGGGCGATATGGGTTCGCGTCTCGGCCGCGGCAGTTCCTGTGGTTGCCCCCCGATTTCGCTACAATATAATATAATTAGATTGAATTTCACAGGCTCTTCTTAGGAAATACACAGATGGTCTTTGAGATTGTATTACTGACGCATTCTGTAGAAGTCTATTAAAACACACAAGCGCTTACAATATGCGTACCTAGATGCATCCTGAGATGGCGGTACGCAGTAAGAAGGACCGGTATGCAGACGGGTAGAAATCCGAAGTCCCGGTACTGCGTACTGGTGAGTACTGGCCAAATTCAAGCACTGTGAATACCTGATCGACACACCAAGTCTTTATTCCTGGGAGAACTTGAAAGCGTAAATGCCATCTACACATTTAACATTGAAATCGCGCAGCAAGACTGAGGTGAGAAGGCCTTTTTTATTTTATTTCGCATGTCTGCTATAAGCTCACTGACTGACCATCATCTTTGGGGTGTCAAGTTAGGCCAAGGGCTTAGGTCACAGACAGAAATTACAAACTGCAGTAAAATGTGAACTAGATATAACTATACCAATATCAACAAGACTGGTACAGCAGAGATATGGAACATCCACAAATTCTGTTAAAAGTGGCGTCATATCAGAATATTTACGGTGTTTCAAATCTGTGTCGCTTGAGTGTTGAGGCTTGGCTTCGTTTGGCGTTTCACAGGAATTACTGTAACTGCTCGTTTTCTATTGGTATGCACACACTGTAGTTTTGTGCAATGAGCTAAATTATATTTTAACAGTTTTTTTGGGTTTTTTTGGTAAGAAAGCATTAAACAAAAAAACTCAAACAATGGCTTTTTTTAAGAACGTGCCCGTAGCCCGAACAAGGATAATGAAGTGCCATTTAAATGAACTTGACAAACATTGAACATCATAACAAAATAAAAATAAGGCAGCATTTGGCATTTCTATACAGTATATATGCTGTAAATACTGTATATATCCCCTTGTAACACGCCTGAAAGCACAAGCAATGTGTGTGCTTTAGCAGAGGCAAATGTGACACTCAACATTGAGGACAGGGGGCTGAGAAGTCAAGTACCGGCATGTTTTAGGCATTTTCTTAAAAGTAAAATTTTGTCAATAATGCACAGAGGGAAGGTAAACACATAAGTTAAGAAGGCTACGATGGCTGATCCTGAATACTAACTGGATACTGTGTGATACTGTCTTCACCTGATAGCGCCACCACCCTGACATACACTATATGTACAAAAGTATTGGGACACCTGGCCATTACACCTACAGGAGCTTTTATGATATCCCATTCTAAATCCATAGGCATTAATATGGAGTTGGTCCCCCCTTTGCTGCTATAACAGCTTCCACTCTTCTGGGAAGGCTTTCCACAAGATTTTGGAGTGTGTCTGTGGGAATTTTTGCCCATTCATCCAGAAGAGCATTTGTGAGGTCAGGCACTGACATTGGACGAGAAGACCTGGCTTGCAATCTCCGTTCTAGTTCATCTCAAAGGTGTTCGATGGGGTTGTGGTCAGGGCTCTGTGCGGGCCAGTCAAGTTCTTCCACACCAAACTCACCCAACCATGTCTTAATGGACCTTGCTTTGTGTACTGGGGCACAGTCATGCTGGAACAGAAAAAGGCCCTCCCCAAACTGTTCCCACAAATTTGGAAGCATAGAATTGTCCAAAATGTCTTGGTATGCTGAAGCATTAAGAGTTCCCTTCACTGGAACTAAGGGGCCGAGCCCAACCCCTGAAAAACAACCCCATACTATTATCCCTCCTCCACCAAACTTTACAGTTGGCACAATGCAGTCAGGCAGGTAACGTTCTCCTGGCAACCACCAAACCCAGACTCATCCATCAGACTGCCAGAGAGAGAAGTGTGATTCACCACTCCACAGAAGACGTTTCCACTGCTCCAGAGTCCAGTGGCAACGTGTTTTACACCACGCCATCCGATGCTTGGCATTGTGCTTGGTGATGTAAGGCCTGCATGCAGCTGCTCGGCCATGGAAACCCATTCCACGAAGCTCCCGGTGCACAGTTTTTGTGCTGATGTTGATGCCAGAGGAAGTTTGGAACTCTACAGTTATTGAGTCAACAGAGCGTTGGTGACTTTCACGCACTAATACTATGGGTCTCAGCACTCGTTGACCCTGATATGTGACTTTACGTTGTCTGCCACGTCATGGCTGAGTTGCTGTCGTTCCTAAATGCTTCTACTTTTCAATAATACCACTTACAGTTGACCGTGGAATACCTAGCAGGGAAGAAATTTCACGAACTGTCTTATTGCAAAGGTGGCATCCTATGTCAGTACCATGCTTGACTTCACTGAGCTCTTCAGAATGACCCATTCTTTCACAAATGTTTGTAAATGCAGATTGCATGGCTAGCTGCTTGATTTTATACACCTGTGACAATGTAGGGTTGCCAACTGTTCCTTTAAATAAGGAATCATTCCTTATTTGATATATATATATGTGTGTGTGTGTGTGTGTGTGTGTGTGTGTGTGTGTGTGTGTGTGTGTGTGTGTGTGTGTGTGTGTGTGTGTGTGTGTGTGTGTGTGTGTGTGTGTGTGTGTGTGTGTGTGTGTGTGTGTGTGTATAGTGTAAGGCACATTATATTTGTTATGCCCGCGCCGCCCTGTCATCCAACCCCCATCCCTGTCCCCTGTTCCTTATTTCCATTTCAAGGAGTTGGCAACCCTAGGCAATGGGTCTGAATGAAACACCTGAATTCAATGAATAAGAGGTGTGTCCTTATACTTTTGTACATATAGTGTATCTCTGCACCACCAAATTAAAGAATCATTTAGCTTATGTGACTGAGCAACATGGATATGTTGAAGACATACCAGTGAAGGAAAAACAAAGGAAGAAACAAAATATATTCAGCGCTTGGCATGCATCAAAAATCAATCCATCCACTTGCTGAATAAGAACACTTTTGAATACTTTTTTATCCTACAATCAGTTCTCAAAACTGTGCACATAACAAGAGTGAGTATTTATACATCTTATTTGACTGGTAGATTTAAAAATAATAAGTGCACTTGATATTTATTGGGTAGGGTTTGGATGTTTGCACTCAAAAATGACATATCCGCCAACTGTGGAAAAAAAGAGAGTCTGATTAAATAATTAGCTAAATGGTAGAACTCATTATGAAGAACACATTTATGATATTAAGATCCTTGCCTACAAAAATGAAAATGTTTGAAGATGGAACTGCCCATATTTTGAAAAACAAAGAAAAGAAAAACAAATATGAATTTCGTCTTAATATTTTATTCCTCCCTTAAAGAGGATATGCAGCATTTTGAAGTGAAACCCCATGTGTTTTTGTTGTGAAGTGATATGGTGATGAAGTCAAGTTCAGAGGAAGAGTTAATTATGTTAATTAATGTTTCTACAATCAAGAGCCCCCAAAAATAGAAGCATTTGGGTTTTTGAACCCATAGGAGCGGTCAGCTCTCTTCATTACAGAAGCTTTAAACAGACGGGCTGACATGAAAACAACCTGAGGACCCGCTGCGTTTTCTACAGTCACAGCCGCATGAAAACGATCCCATCAGCGAGGATGTGTTTCAACACAGCAAAGCATGCCAGCCGGAGAACATCACCTGCATGACTGTCAGAGCTGTTGTGGAGGTTAAAGTGAACAGATGCATACTGTAATGCAAAAACCCAGTTTGGTCAAACTACCCATTTCTCACAATGAGGCTCCCAAACTAGCTGCAGAGAAGAAGAGGATACATCACATGCTTCTGCACTCAGCTGAAGAGCTTGGCCCTTTGTCAGAAAGTGAGACTCCCTCTTCAAACACCACTGAAAAGAATGGATTTCTTCATCTTCTCTGACCAGGGTACAGGTAAACTACTCTCACTTCAGTGTCTGAAGGTTAAACTGCAATTTCACGAATGTAACATCAAAATTGAATATTCACCAATTAAAATGAGTAGCTAGTTTCATGCCATGTTTTTAAATATTTTGTGATATTAAAAATCCTTGAATTTAATGTAAATTCATAACAACCTCGTTTCCCTGTTTGTGTCTACTGTTTTCAATCCCAACAACAGGAACTGAGAGCCAGTTGGGCAGAGAGATGTTGCCCAGCCACAGCAAAGCAGAGTTGGAGACCCTTCACTCTCTGGAGGACCCCAGAAAGGACCTTTCCTCGCTGGATTCATATCCACTGATCAAGCTACTCTTTGTGAGATTCAACACCACTTTGCCATCATCGGCACCAGTTGAGCATCTCTTCTCCTTTGCAGACATGGTTTACCACCCTCACAGACAGCAATTAACAGCTGAACTGATGGAGAAATTAGATGTGCTGAAAAACAACCAAAACTGAAATGTATAAAAATGTTAGATATTAGTTGTGCTGAAAAACAACTAAAGCAGAAATGGAAGAACTGCAGTGTTAGGGGGTACACAAAGGAGTATACTCATCTTTTTTTGTTTTAGGTTGTTGTTGTTGGCATTGGGGGGAAGGGGGGTGCTTCTCTTTCTCTTCTACTATTTTGTACTGTATCATGCTTTGCTGTGATGGTACTGTCATGTGTCTTTTGCGCTTGTTCAATTGGTTGCTTGTACTGTTGGAGATCTCAGAAATGTACTTACTCCACTGCACTTGCATTAATTGCTCTTGACAAAGGCATCTGCTAAATACCCCGTCTTATTGTCTTCTGAAAGAACTAGTGCATCACTGTGGCCTAACTATTCAGGTCCCCCAATTGCATTTCAATTGGCTGTTCACTCAGTCAGTCAATGGTCGCTTTGACTGACAGAAACCACACAGCATGCACCCCTGAATCAGAATCAGAATCATGTTTATTGGCCATGTAGATTTGCACATACATGGAATTTGGCTCCGGTTTCGTGGCTCTCTCGGTGTAGTTAACATAGAGTAACAACACGACAACACAACGCTCTTCATATACACAAGGATTGACTATATACAGGCAAAATAAGAGGCATAAGATAAAGTGCAGTGGTGCAGAGGCTATATTAGAGTTGCTGAAATATGAAATGAATCCGCAGCCTCCCACCTCCAAGATATCCTAATTTGTCACTTCAAATCTATGATGTGGAGAAATAAGCAGAGCTCATCTTTTCAATGTGTGGGGGGGGGGGTGAAAGGTCAGACCTATATTGAGACTACTAAATGCCTAAAATGTGATATCATTTGTATAGAATGTATTTTTGTGTTTTCAGATTACATATTACTTCTATTTTAATTAAAGATATTTTTCTCATACAAGTATTTTGTGTTTTATTTTGATACATTTGATGAGCGGCGGCACAGTGGCACAGTGGTTAGTGCAGTCGCCTCACAGAAAGAAGGTCCTGGGTTCGAACCGTCCTTTGTGTGGAGTTTGCATGTTCTCCCCATGTCTGTATGGGTTTCCTCCGGGTGCTCTGATGTCCTCCCACAGTCCACATGTAGGTCAGGTAAATCAGCCATACTAAATTGCCCCTAGGTGTGTGTGTGTGTGTGTGTGTGTGTGTGTGTGTGTGTGTGTGTGTGTGTGTGTGTGTGTGTGTGTGTGTGTGTGTGTACATACACACAGAGTGTTGTGATGCGTCTAGTGCAGCAGTGTGTAGTTGGAGGGAAGGTGCACGGGTTCTTCCAACCCGCTTGTGTCCTTCCTGCCCTTAGCTTGCTGCCGCTGGTTAGCCTTTGTGGCGAATAGGGAAGCATCCTAGCGTGTAACCCTTCCCTTGCCAGTACATAGCCTCTCCTTCACCAAGACTCCTGCCAGGCCTCCCCGTGGCCACACATGGTAACTGGGGTCTTGCGGCCCCAGGCTAACTTGGCAGGGGATCTCGGAGCAGCAGTGGGCCCCAGAGATATGGTGTGCAGGCCCACCCTGGTGGACACGCCCTGGCACCTATCAACCACTGCCCCGCTGCCTTGTGGGTGAGTCTGGAAGACATAAGGCTAAGGGAGCTCACCCCAACAGAAAAGCAAGCTGTGGCGGCACGCTTCGAGGCCGTTTCCAAAAAACTGGATTTCCGGCAGCCCCCTGCAGTTGTGTGGAGGTGCCGGTCGTCTAGGGATCCCCCTTGCCATCGGAACCATCTCCTCTACAATCAAGTCATGTGGCGTTGGGAGAAGCGCACCCCCCATGCCACTTTAAAAACCATCTCTGCGCAGGTATCTTCTGCTATCTGAGTCCTCAAAGGACCCACAAATAGAAGAAGATGATCATCATCGGGCACGATGGACAACCAGCAAGCAAGCAAGTGTGTGTGTGTGTGTGTGTGTGTGTGTGTGTGTGTGTGTGTGTGTGTGTGTGTGTGTGTGTGTGTGTGTGTGTGTGTGTGTGTGTGTGTGGGCCCTGTGGCAGCCTGTCCAGGGTGTCTCCCCGACTGCTGCCCAATGGCTGCTGGGATGGGCTCCAGCATCCCTGCGACCCTGAGGGCAAGATAAGCCGTTCGGACATTTGTTGAGCAAGTATTTATATTTGTAACAAGATGCTTTTTTAATGTATTTGTGCCCATATCTGGCAGTAATGTGATGTCAGTGTTAAGGTTTCAACACAAGGTAGTGGTGAAAAAAAAAGGATGAAGTACCAACTCACTTCAGTCCCTGAACAGTAGCACTCTGACTTTGTTATCCATTGTTTGTGCTCTCTCTCTTGACTACACTAGGGTATAAAGGATAACAGCAGAGAATGACAACCTGCCGGCGTGTTTTCCCAACATACCGATTGATGATAACATCTCACCTGCATGGGACACAAGGTTATGTTGATCCATATCTCTCAGAGCAAGGCTAAACACTTCTCTAGACTGTAACAGATAAGCAATAGTATATATGTCTTGTTTTAAGCTGAGAAATGAGGTAAAGAGCAGCACTACGTCTGTATCTTTACCACATGTGTAAAACACAAGATGCAAAGATTTGATGCAGCTTTGTGTCAATGCAACACTTTTATCACACAGCACGTGACTGTTGTGATGCTTCCACATGTCTATTTCCATTGCATATCAGCATATGCATCAGTTCACGGAAACTTCCAGATATGAGTGCATCAACTTGGATCATGGTAGTAAATTAAATGGGAGGCTTTATTTAAAAAGAGAAAAAAAAAAGAAAACCACCCAGGTGGGTGCTACAATCGGTGGTGGTTGAGGTGAATTTCCCCCTTCAATGTGAAGCGCGTTGGGTGTCTAGATAAAGTCAAGTCAATTTTATTTGTATAGCCCAATATCACAAATTACAAATTTGCCTCAAAGGGCTTTACAACAACACTACATCCTGTCCTTAGACCCTCGCATTGGATAAGGAACAACTCCCTAAAAAGAAAAAACCCTTTAACAAGGAGAAAAAAATAGGAAGAAAGCTCAGGGAGAGCAACAGAGGAGGGATCTCTCTCTCCCAAGACGGACAACGTGCAATGGATGTTGTGTTTACATAATTTACAGAATACAACATTGAAAGAAGATAACAGAATTATAATGGAATTATAAAGTTTATGAAGAATATGATGCACAGGATGGCACGTAGTGTCCAGACACCACCAGAACAGCCCAGGACCCAAGCCACGTGACCAGCATCACTATGTTAAAAAAAAAACAGGCTAACAAAAATTATATGGATTTATAAGATATTTAAATAGAAAATGTGATGAGGGGAATGCCAACCAGCATCCAGATGGAGACCACCATCATCACGGAGACCTGGGAGGAGAACTGACTGCACGTGCACACAAGGGAGACTCACATGATACCATTCACACACACAAAAACAGAAAGGAGAACACACCATTCAGAGAGAGAGAAAAGACATGTGAGAGAAGAGAACAGTTTGCAATAGTCATTAGTCATAATTAAGTCATCAATTAGTCATAATCTATACTCTATAATCTGGTCGGCAGAACAGTGGTTGGTAAATTAATTGAGACAGAAACCGACCCACCATGCAGTAAAGGTTGTGAAGCACTCAACTTAAAGGCAACTAATTGTAGGTTAAGGCAAAAAGATGAGTTTTAAGTTTGGATTTAAAGGACTCAACAGACTCTGATTGTCTGACAGCAGCAGGCAGGTTATTCCACAAGAACGGAGCCCAATAGGAAAAGGCCCTGCTACCAGCTGATTTCTTTTTAACTTTGGGTACTCACAGGAGTCATGTATTTTGAGAGCGAAGAGCTCGAGATGGAATGTAAGGTTTAAGGAGATCAGACAGGTATGATGGGGCAAGCCCATTTGGGATTTTATAAGTCAGCAGAAGCACCTTGAAGTCTGATCTAACATGGATAGGAAACCAATGAAGGGAGGCAAGAATTGGTGTAATAGGGTCAGATTTCATAGATTTAGTTAGGATTCTAGCAGCAGCATGCTGAACCATCTGAAGACTTTTAGTACTAGAATGTGGCAGACCTGAAAACAGCATTACAGTAATCAAGTCTGGATGAAACAAATGCACGTGTTAGAGTCTGCATCAGCCATGGAGAGAAAAGACCAAATTTTAGCTATGTTACGTAAGTGAAAAAAGGCAGTCTTGGTGAATTATTTAATGTGCTTATCAAAGGAAAGGCTGGGATCAAATGTAACACCAAGATTTTTGGCTGCCAAACTTTGTGAAACCACAGAGTTGTTGATTGTTATTGTTACTTGATCAAATTGGTTTCTGTGTCTAGCAGGGCCAATTATTAGCATCTCGGTTTATCCGAATTTAAAAGCAGAAAGTTAAGTGACATCCGGTTTTTCACAGTAGCTAAGCAGGCCTCTAGATTAGTCATTTGAGTATGATCATCATACACTAAGGAAGGAGAAAAGGACTTGTACCGATTGGCTCGACAGAGAGACTGAGCTGCAAAGTATGTGCAACAAGTTAGGGCGATCAAGGATAGAGATGGAAATGTACTGACAAGCGAGGAGAGTGTGCTGAGAAGGTGGAAGGATTACTTTGAGGGGCTGATGAATGAAGAAATTGAGAGAGAGAAGGTTGGATGATGTAGGGATAGTGAATCAGGAAGTGCAGTGGATTAGCAAGGAGGAAGTGAGGGCAACTATGAGGAGGATGAAGAGTGGAAAGGCAGTTGGTCCTGATGACATACCTGTGGAGGAATGGAGATGTTTAGGAGAGATGGCAGTGAGGTTTTTAACTAGATTGTTTAACACACTCTTGGAAAGTGAGGGGATATCTGAGGAGTGGAGAAGAAGCATACTGGTGGCCTCTTTGACTCCATGTTCAAACCAGCATTCCTCCCTATCAACGATGTGCACATCCTCATCCATGAAAGAGTGGCCACTGGCCTGTAGGTGGATGTAGACTGTGGAATCCTGGCCTGACATGTTAGCTCTCCTGTGTTATGCCATCCTCTTGGCCAGAGTCTGGTTTCCCCAGTGTACTAGTCAGGACAATCCTCCTGGTGCTTAACAGCGTACACTATATTGCTCTGTTCGTGGCGGGGGGGCCTGATTCTTGGGGTGGACCAATGTTGTCTGGTGCAATGTGTTTTGGGGTATGAAAGCAGCTGAGACACGGTGTTTGGAAAATACGTACCTCAACTGTTCCTATATCCTGCCACATACAGAATCCCCACTGGTTTAGACTTAGGCAGTTGTTGTCCTCCGTCTCTCTTTGATAGGCTGGTGCACTGTTTGGGCATCTTCCTGGCTTTGACAAACGCCCAGTTAGGATAACCCCACTCAACCAGGGCCTGTTTAATATGGAATTTTTCCTCTCCCCCGGCTGCTGTGTTGGTGGGGACAGTGTCCTTATGACTCCTAGTTTGTGCTTCAGTGGATGATGAGAGTCAAACCTACAGTCAAACCAAACAGATGGTGGCACAAATTCACGTTTGCAGTGGCCTCACCCAGTACCATCGATGCAATGTCTTTGACCACGCTTGTGTCTAAGTTTGTGTCTTTGCTTGATGGCTGGAAGAGTTGGCACTGGATCGGCGGGGAGAGCTTGGTCTGCTGCATCCTGTGGGCCCAAGGACCACGGCCTTGCCTGGAGCTGCACCCGAAGAGGTAACACTGAGGGTGGTCTGACAGGATGTGGAAGCGGGGCAAGCTAAGCTAACTGCTATCTCATGCTGATTGGCAGTTCCAATAACACCGAGGGCAGTCTGGTGGCGGCCTCACATAGCGTTGACTGTTTTTAATGTCATCGTGTGGAGTTCAGGGAGGTGTGTCGAAGGTGTCTGGCTGGGAGAGCTGGTGTTGGATCAGCTGAGGGAGCCTGGCCTGCTGAGTCCGGTGGGCCCAAGGACCACGGCCCCTGCCCCAAAGCGGCGCCCAAAGAGGAAACACTGAGGGTGGTCTGACCGGATGTGGAAGAGGGGCAGGCTAAGCTAACTGCTAGCCCATGCAGACCAGCAGTTCCGACAGTCATCCTAGCTGGCGTTCGTTCTCTTGGACAGTGATTTTTTTTTTAAAATTTGGATATATATTTTTTAGTTTGGATATATATGTTCTTGTAGTTCTTGGGTATATGTTTGTGTGCACTGCTGTGGGCTGGGCGTACATGAAATGAAACGACAAATAAAGTGTTCCTGATTCCTCAGTATGTATTGGTTTATGGTACACATCGACAACCAAATGTCCCCCATCACCAATTGCAATTTCACAGGCTAGCCTGTCATTTGTCACATCCTCCCCGGTGAACTTGATGACGACCCGGGTGTCGTCGACAAATCTGAACCAATGGCTAGATTGTGTCCCTGGGTAGGACATCAGAGCCCTCTTTTCCATTTCCTCCATGTACAAGTTGGCCACTACAGGTGAGACTGCAGAACCCATAGCACACCCATGCCTCTGCCTATAGTGCTGCCCCCTGTATGTGAGGTACGTGGACTGAAGACACAGCTTCAGGAGCAGCAATGTTGTGTCCAGATGAACTGGTTCACATTTCTGGTATTAAGAAAATACATTTTGATACTGACAAAAGTAAAATTAGTGGTGCTTTGACTCATCATGAGACATTCTTTATGTGACGATGCACTATTGAGGTTAACATGTAATCAACTCTTAAATATAATGTTTTTGCTGGGGTGTTAAGGACATCATTATTCAGTTTCACCATAATGCTTTAGGCAGAATTTAATTTTTTTCTCAATTGTTTATGAGCAGATATCGCGTGCCATTTCATCGCACCTCATTTTCCACAACCCCCATTTGGTTTTCTCACTTCTGCTCATCGCTCTCTCTTGGGACATCCTGTCGAGTAAGTCTTCCTCTTTAGTCGCTCCGTGAAGCACAGACATTGTCTTGTGTCTAGAACCATGCGCTTAATAAACATACAGTATCTGGCCTTAAATAGGGCAGCCCAGTGTGACTCATGTTGTCCAATACCCACGGGCTGAGCACATGAATGGGAACCGTTATTTGTCCAACAGACACCCGCTGCTGTCTTTGCAGCATGTTCAGAGTCCACAATCTGAACAACACACCACCAAGCATCCCCTCAGAGCACGAGGCCAGCCTTCTACCTTGTCAGCCCCCAACTACCATTTCCTTTTTTCCCCACTTCAAAACTTAAAAAACCTACACCAAAGACACACGGCCAAACACGTGGAACCATCCTCGCTCTTTTCACTGAGTGTCCGCCGGGTCTTCAGAAGCCTATTCAGGGTTTATTTGTCCCGATGCTTCCAGAATGGATTCAGAGAACGCCAGCTGACAGGAGACCACTTGCTCCCGTTTATGATGCTGAGGTTTCCGTGAGGCCTTGATCACGTGTCGGTGACAGTGGAAAGCTCAATAGGGGATGTAATATGGAAAACAGACCTGGGTGCTCCATCGTTTGTTTACTTTTGCTCTCTCAGGTTTGCGTCATTGGCACATTGGACCGAAAGATGGGATGGAGTTCGCTACATCTACTGCAAATAACCATATGTTCCAAAGCACATGCAACACAAAACAAGTCAGTCATTTCATAGGATTATGGCAAACTTTAGATGCTGTATGTGTCAAGACAATAACGTTTGGGCTATATTTACTCAACGCTAATGTGGGCTGACATTTTTACATTTTTTTAATGAGGTCCAAGGAATGTCTTAACTTGTCCCACAGACTGGGACAGAAGCCACCGTGATGCCATCTCAAGGAGAGGAACTGAACTAAATAGCAGGAAATTTCCACTTGGTTGGCTCCCAACAGCAGAAAGAATGCCTTTTAAATCACGCTTGTTAAACATTGCATAGGGTATCATGGAACTTTAACCACCCACAGACTCTACCGGTGGACAATGTGCATAGTAGACAGACAGACAGACAGACAGACAGACAGACAGATGGACACACAGACAGGCAGACAGATGGACACATAGACAGATGGACAGACAGACAGATGGACAGACAGGCAGATAGACAGAGAGGTTGACAAACAAAAAAATATAGATGAATAAACAGGCAGAACTGACAGGAAAGAATGACTTCAAAGCCACATTTTCCAGCTTAAACAGGCCTTGAAAAGCAGCTGCAGGATCAGTAACATGGCATGCGTCCCCTAAACAGGACAGTGCTTATTTCTATGGCAGATTTTATCGGAACAATTTGCAAAACGGGCGATGCGATTTCAGGGCAATTTTGCATGCTAGAACTTGGCAACAGAGAAATTGGAATTCCTTTACAAACTTCATGTCTGTATTATGAAGTGAGGTGGTTGACCTTGAGGTGAATTTGGATCTCTTACTCAGTATATGTAGCAAAATGCGATGCCAAAGGGAGGGAAATACAACAGTTTTAGCATATTATTTTGTGATACTTATGCAGTTCTTCACCATCATATATATATATATTTTTTGGTGTTGTAAAGACATGACACCATATACATTTCTTGAATGGTTATAATGAGAAGGCACTTCCTTTTAGTTGCATGACACTAAATCTTGACGAACTCACTTAAGTTTAACAAACCAGGCATCTAAAACAAGGGGTGATCATTTAGAGGGTGACACAGGGAACCATGTGCTGGGTAAGAAATGAGACAGATCCAGGAATAAGAAACTGAGGTATCTCTGCCCCCTAGTGAAAACTCACACACAGTGAAGTTCCATTATCACTGTGGAATATTATCACCAGCAACATTAAACATTTAGGATTGATTACTTGTAGTGATCTACAGCCACTTTTGCACCCTGGCTGACTAAGTTAGATCCCATTCTTGCAGGTGGACCAAGCTTCCCCTTGTAGATTTGACTTGCTGATATGGAAGTACTGTAGTTTAGAAAGCATCTCAAAATGCAAAAGATGTTTGTGTTGATATCTGTAAAATAAGCACACAACAAATATTTTAAAAATTCAAAAAAATGACCATACTGTGCTGAACAAGACTCGAAACTAGCAGAGGTTGAGGTCATCGAGGTCCTGATGTGCTCTCGCCTTTAACAAACTATTTCTTTTCACAAATTCTCTGGAAAAAGCAGGTAAGGCCGTCAAATCTGAGATCTAATGAAAACAAAAGACCGCTGAAGTATTTCCCCCCTTCATTCTTTAATCTAGAGACCATTGTGTGCCTTTCTGGCTGCCCTCAGCTTCATTGTCCTGGTCGAGCCATGGAGGTCAGTGATATGACACATGTGCCATGCAGCTTTTCTATTGCAACCCAACACTTCACCGAGCTCATTTCAGCGACTAATAAACCTTCAGCCAGATGGGAGAGGACAAATTAGTGAAATCTGACGTTGCCATGTTGAGGAGGAAAGAAAACTGGCCCACACTTGGCACATGAATGAGTATTCCTGGTGTTTGGGGTGGGAATCACCGTCCAGCAACGCTTTCAATGTGTTGCTGCCATCTCCTGGTATTTCTGGGTGGCTCATTTAGGCAGAGCTAAGGGCAACAATCTGGAGTTTTTCTCTCCGTTGTATGTATATCCTAGTTATTACTAGGTGCCTCCATTTATGACGTACATGTATATATATTTCTGTGTTGTACCATCTCATGTTTTTTTCATCATTTTCAATTTGCATCACCTGTCACGTTATTTTCTGGGTTGTGTGATTACCTCCCATTGGTTGTTGCTTTTATATATATATACATATATATAAGTGAGGCTACACTGGTATTGACTGTTTAGTAGCCCTGACAAAGACCTTAGTAGTCAAAACATGTTGTCTTTTTAACGATTTAGCTATTACAATAAGTGCTTTTTGATATGACCTCCCTCGCTTAACATTTTCATATATTTGGGAATGTCTGAATTGAGTTCTTGTTTGTAAGGCTACAGGGTATATTTGGAGTTTTTCTCTCCATTGTATGCATATCCCAGTTATCATTACAGTACACAGGTGTGATATTTCCTCCTAATCTGTGTTACAGACGCCCCAACTGAAACCACAGCATAATAGAAACAAGCTTCAACCAATGTGGTTCTGGCCTCAGCTGTTCCCATGCAGTTGCCTCTAAGGACCCATATTAAGTTCGCTTAGAGGGATACTGAAGGATGGCGAGGTTCAAGGTGGTGTGATGGCCATAATACATATTGTTATGACACCGGGGGAGAAATGATTGGCTGGGAAAGAGAATTGTTTTGATTCAAGCGGCCTTGTGATACTGAGGGATGTAAAAACACGGGATTTAGGAGAGGAGGGCTCTCTTCCCATGCCATGATATCACGCCCTATCTTTTACTGAGAAGCCTCCTGATCCTGTTCACACGGCTCTCTCTGTAATAAATCAACAGCGAGGTGAGCCGGACTCGATGGCCCAGAAGGTGGTGGTGATCACAGGCTGTTCCTCAGGAATAGGCCTGAGTCTGGCTGTACGGCTGGCCTCAAACCCGGACAAGACATACAAAGGTAAACCAGAGTTGACAAGCTTCACCGTAGTGCTGGGTGATATGGAAAATATCATTACCATAGTAGTCATAGGGAATTTTGCACAGCACCATTGTACAATATCTGCTTGCTTATTACATCACATTGAACTGTTGGGTAGTGTAAAGTATAAGCTCAAACCACAACTATTTTTCAAATAATGCTTAGGTCGTAGATTCTCATTATCATTCATCTAGACAACAAAACTGTGTATGTTGTTGTGTGTGACAATATCTGAATTTCATCCTGATACATTACCATTGAAAGATGATTAATGCTTGAGTTTGTTTTACACTAAGAGTTTTTCAGCCCTGCAGCACTGTGTCCCTGTGATAGTTAGAACTGCTGGTGTCCATTGCCTATATCTGAAATATTAGTTGAGGTTATGGTAACTATTGCTTATTTGCATCTGCAACAAAGTCAAAGCAACACTTTATTTTTTCAAACCCTGCTCATGTTGTACAGCATGCTCTCTTAACCATGTCACTAAGCACTGTTATCTGCTCAGTCTATGCTACCATGAGAAACCTAGCTAAGCGGGAGCGTCTGCTGGAGTGTGTGAAGAATTTGCACAGAAACACTTTGGAAATCCTGCAAATGGATGTGACTGACCAGCAGTCCATCCTGGATGCCAGAGACAGGGTGGCAGAGAAGCGAGTAGACATCCTGGGTATGCTCTAAGATTCCTCTCTCCGCTCACATGGCTTAATATTGTTTCTGAAAATTATATCTACATTTGTTGCTGTATTGGTATGCATGGCTCATTATGGCTGATTAAAAAAAAGTATTAACGTTGTTATCTTACGTCTGTCTTCTCAGTGTGCAACGCCGGCACAGGGCTAATGGGGCCACTGGAGGTCCAGTCCCTGGACACTATGAGACAGATCCTGGAGGTCAACCTCCTGGGAACCATCCAGACCATCCAGGCTTTTCTACCTGGGATGAAGGCCCAAGGCCAGGGTCGTATTCTGGTCACAGGCAGCATTGGAGGCCTTCATGGTGAGAAAGAAATATTTGAGGAATGAAGAGAAATTAAATGTTAAGGACCATGCTGAATTTAAAAGAACATCACATTTTCATTCATTTAGCCAATTATCCATGCCCTAATGTAGCTCTATGATAATATGCCAACAAATTTAGAAAACTGTACTATTATATTGTTCAAAGCTATCTGTACTATCTCACCATTCCCCACTTAGTATAGAAAAACTGTGTCATCACTCCAGCTCAGTTTTCAACAGCATAGTTTTGGAGCTATCTATCAAGTGTGGCAAGAGACAATGGTCTGAGGCTGCATTTTTGGTTGCTCTCAACCCAAAACACCTTTTCCTTTTCTCTGAATATTGTGGCAGTTTGATTGGAATTGATCCATTTTGAGAAAACAATTTTTGACAATATGCTCTGTCCTACCCTGACGTTCCATTTTCAACACATATAAGTTAATGCCTGAAAGAAAAATGACCTCAAAAAGCCATTTTAGCCTGACTTCAACAGTGTTTGTTCAGTTTATATGAGGATGATGGTGATGAAGGTGATAATGATGATAATAATCAGGAATCAGGAACAATTTATTGTCATCTCATTCATGTACTTGCATACACAAAAGAGACAAAGTTTCGTTTCTCACAGCCCACAGTAGTGCAACACAAAAGACAAAAACACATCCAAAACCTTCCAAAAAAAAAAAATCAATCCCCCCTCCCAAAAAAAAAACCCCAGAGAGAACAAAAAAAAAAAAAAGACAGTCAGCAACACAGTCCATTCAGTAAATTTGCAACACAGTCTAAAAATGTCACTGTCCAGAGAACGAACGCCAGCCAGGATGACTGTCGGAACTGCTGGTCTGCATGGGCTAGCAGTTAGCTTAGCCTGCCTCGCTTCCACGTCCTGTCAGACTGCCCTCGGTGCTTCCTCTTCGGCTGCAGTTCCGGGCAGGGCTGTGGTCCTTGGGCCCACCGGACACAGCAGACCAGGCTCCCTCAGCTGATCCAACGCTAGCTCTCCCAGCTCTCCTCGTCTCCCCTTCGACACACCTCCCCCACACTCCACACAATGACACAAACTCAGGCGCAGACAAAAACACTGCACAGTCGATGCTAGGCAAGGCTGCCACCAGACCGCCCTCAGTGTTGTCTCGGTGTTATTGGAAGTGCTGGTCTGCATGGGCTAGCAGTTGCCTTAGCCTGCCCCGCTTCCGCGTCCTGCCAGACTGCCCTCGGTGTTTGCTCTTCGGGCGCAGCTCCGGGCAGGGCCATGGTCCCTCGGCCCAGAGGACGCAGCAGACCAAGCTCTCCAAGCCAATCCAGTGCCAGCTCTCCCAGACATCATACGAAATTGACGATCACGGACATAAGTTCTTCATACGATGAGTTGAGACAAACTCAGACACAGACGTAGACATGGACGAAGACATTATGATTATGATAATGATAATGATGATGATAGTTTGCTGTCATGATGTGACATTTTAAAATAAACCAATTCTGTTTTTGGACCAATTGTGGTCTACAGGTCTTCCCTTTAATGAGGTGTACTGTGCAAGTAAGTTTGCAATAGAGGGAGCGTGTGAGAGTCTGGCCATCCTCCTGCAGCACTTCAACATCCAGTGAGTGTTAAGAGTCTGCTCTAGCTTCATGTTGTCTGGTTCAAATGATTTGGTTGCATGTTAAGTTACCTGTGATTAACTGATGGGAAAATGTGGATCTTAATTTTTGTCTCGACGGACTGTGACACAACACAATTTAAGATAAGTAACATAGGCATCCAGGTAGCATAGTGGTCTATTCCATTGACTACCAACACGGGGATCGCCCGTTTTAATCCCCCCGTGTTACCTCCAGCTTGATCGGGCGTCTCTACTGACATAATTGGCTATGTCTGCGGGTGGGAAGCCAGAAGTGGGTATGTGTCCTGGTCACTGCACTAGTGCCTCCTCTGGTTGGTCGGGGCACCTGTTCGGGGGGGAGGGGGAACTGGGGGGAATAGCGTGATCCTCCCACGCGCTACGTTTCCCTGGTGAAACTCCTCACTGTCGGGTGAAAAGAAGCAGATGGTGACTCCACATGTCCTGGAGGAGGCATGTGGTAGTCTGCAGCCCTCCCCATATTGGCAGAGGTGGTGGAGCAGAGACCGGGACGGCTCGGAAGAGTGGGGTAAAAAAAAGATAAGTAACATAAAAATTGATATAATTTATAGAGAAAAAGGCAAACACAATGTGAAAAATAAAAACAAACAGAAAAACATCCCCCCCCCCCATGCAGTGTGAGTCTCATCGAGTGTGGCCCAGTCAACACTGACTTCATGAGTAACCTGCAGAGGGCAGAGCTCGGGGACCAGGCTCTCCACCAGGTGGATGTGCGCACAGTTGGATACTATGAAAAATACCTTCAGCACTGTGTGTCTGTTTTCCAAGATGCAGCACAGGACACTGAGGAGATTACGGAGGTAGGCTGTTTGACTTCTTTAGATACAGCATGAAGACCACTCAGTCTGTTTCGGTGAGAATGGCACACGGTCGAAATGTAAATGAATGTCCATAGATAGCATGTGCAATGAATCTATTAGGGCGCCTCCTCTGCCTGGTTTCAGAAAGTCAGCATAGGTAGATCATTTGAATGTAACATTTGTGGCGTGTCTCTCTGTCCATCTGTCTGTCCATCTTGTTTGTCTGTCTGTCCATCTTGTTTGTCTGTCTGTCTGTCTGTCTACAAGGTGTTTCTGGAAGCGATCCAGTCATCCAGCCCTGCATTCAGATACTACACCAAAGGTGCCTTGCCGCCCCTCACCAGACTGAAGATCATATCACCAGATGGATCCCAGTACATCAGGACTCTGAGCAAACTAATCTTCTCATCTCATCCCAAAGAGGAAAAATGACCGTCGCTACACAGAAACTGACACCAATTGTATGCTTCCCCTCTATTGGAAGTCAGAAGGTCACTGAACACGTGAAAACCTAGGGTCGTGAGATAGGAGAGGCTGCTTTTAATGTGCAAGCAAAACAAGTAGAGTGCAGGGAGACAGTGAAGTGAGGTACTTGAATATGGTACACTATTTGTATTTTAGAATTTGAAGAGGGAGGCGTCATTTGAAATTGAATTAGGAACTAAAACGGCATTGTGTTCATTTTGTGTCACAACTGAAATAAAAGTTCATGACCTGAAACTGTCTCTATGTGTTCAGTTTGGAAGGGAACTGGAGAATGCAGCGCTGGGCTTTTGTTTTGGCTCGCCTCTTATCGGAGGTTGCCTCCCCTATCACCAAATTACGAGAACAGGCCATTTTGTAGAGGCTGGGAACATATTTGCAAAGACTTGAAAATATTTTGAACGATGCGGCTCAAGTCCATCACCTTGGACACTCCAAGCGTTTGGTTGTGTGGTTACAGTATCAAATTATGGAGAACTTTAAACAATGGTTGTGTTGGCCAAGGTTGATGGTCCAGGGTCCATATCATACTGTCAAAAAAAAAAACAACACACGCTTCAAGTACTTTCTTGTTGACATCCCTCACCCAAAGCAAGAAAGCCAAGAACCAGGGCACAGATGCAATAAGGTGGAAGTCATGCAGCGTGGTGTCCTGCACTGCCTGCAGCCAGCCAGCAGCAGAGCAGACCTGAGTATGGACACAGTTCGTCTGGGTTTTATCGTCCCGACAGACCCATGCACCCTGGACCGAGACTGGTTCTGTCAACAACCAACCCTGCTTTTGAAATTAATGCTCTTGCAAACTCAACGTGTGTCACTGTAAATTGCTAATTGTCGAATCCTCCCATTTCTAGCCAGAAGTTGTGATTCTTTGTTTGTTTTTTTTGCCAATATAGTATCAAATATTCATCCATCCATCCATTACCCAAACCGCTTATCCTGCTCTCAGGGTCGCAGGGATACTGGAGCCTATCCCAGTTGTCATTGGGCGGCAGGCGGGGAGACACCCTGGACAGGCCACCAGACCATCACAGGGCCCACACACACACATACACACACACACACACACACACACACACACACACACACACACACACACACACACACACACACACACACACACACACACACACACACACACACATTCACACCTAGGGACAATTTAGTATGGCCGATTTACCTAACCTACATGTCTTTGGGCTGTGGGATGAAACCAGAGCGCCGGAAGAAACCCACGCAGACACAGGGAAAACATGCAAACTCCACACAGAGGATGACCCGGGATAACCCCCAAGGTTGGACTACCCTGGGGCTCGAACCCAGGACCTTCTTGCTGCGAGGCAACCATGCTAATGAAATTCGATGCAACCCCTAAATATTTTTAGAAATTTCCAAGGTTATCAGACACCATAACAATCCCCATGAGATACTGGGTTGAAAACAGAAGGAATGATTGATTTAAAAAAAATGAACAAATAAAATGCATGCTGTCTTTGTTATACATAGTTGGCCTCATTTTTGCAGTGATCACTGTGCATTTCTAGTGATTAACCTTCATCTGTAAGAAAGGCCGAATCCTCACTGCATACTGCAACCAACACATTAAAACAGAGAGAGAGAGCGAGAGAGAGAGAGAGAGAGAGAGCGAGCGAGAGCGAGAGCGAGAGACAGACAGACAGACTATGCCAGTATTCCCATTGAGGGACATCATTGTGATTGTAGTTATTCAGCATAGGGTTTAGTTTGTGGCTTACAAGACAACTAATCACAGTATCGTTTCTACCAACCATTCAGAATGTAACAAGTTGTTGAAGGGAATTTCTTCTTAATGAACATGCAAAATGGAGAAGTCTGCATTTAACAAGTGAGTTTACAAATACTTGTTTTGCCTGCTTATTTTGCCATAAAGCTGTCATGAAGGACATACGCCCTCGCCTCAGTCAGCACCAACCTTTGAATGACAGGACAGTGAGAACTGCAGGCTTTACTTTCCGTCTGACCTTCGGTAAATCAACACAGAGATTTCAGAGCTAAGTGCTAGCGTACATTCTCTAATCTCACGGTTTAAATTTAGCACATCTCTGATGGGGTTAACTGAGGCTCCTCTGATCCTAATCGAGCCCTTGACTTGTGAGGATCCTTGTGAAACCGGCTGCAGCAGTTTGGACAGACAAGACTCGTGTTGCCATCGCAAAGAGCAACAATGTAAAGCTTTGCAGGGTAGTCATAACAGTCCTTCATCTTGTCATCAAAATCTGTGACTGAAGTCTGAGATTACCGCTGCCCAGTGAAACTACAGTTTAGCTGAAGTTGTATCTTCACAACAGGACTAAAGTCCAGGGCTGTCATGAGCACATGCTGTGCATTGTGGAGTCATGTTGACGTTATTATGTAAGGTTTTTGACGTTTTGTTTCCTGTGAACTCTTATCTTAAATATAGATGATGGTGATAGTGAATTATGCTTCTTTTTCAATATACTGGTAGCAGATGTGTGTGTGTGTGTGTGTGTGTGTGTGTGTGAGAGAGAGAGAGAGAGAGAGAGAGAGGCGGGGGGGGGACCAATGCCAACATCAGAAAAAAATGTGTTCTGTGGGGGACAGTCGTGCTCACATGGTTTCTTATCGACAGGAAGGGAGGAGAGGTTCAGGAACGCGTATTGCTGAGTCCACGTGAGCAAGCTGTGCTTTGGAAAAGTGAGAGCGTGAGAGCCCCGCCCATCTCCCTCTACGCTACTCCGGTTCCTCATTAGCAAGGCAAGGCAGCACAGCAGGCAGGCGGCGCCGACAACGAAAGCCGGGACAGCGGTGTGTAAACGGGGAAGCTACACAAAACACACATGGCCAACAAACCTACATCCCTCCTCTTCAGGGCGCTTGTGGAGGTGTCTGAAGTCAGCTGTTGCAAAGTTGTGCGAGGAAACCCCAGCAGATCGAAGACAAGGTAAACGTTTGTGATGTCTAACATCTAAAAATGAGGACTTTGACGTTTATGGTGACACCTTACCAAAGTAATGTGTTTAATATGGAATTCAAGCTGGGTCTTAACTGTATCTTTCCGGTCGGAAGAAAGTAGGCTTGTCGTTGTATTATCAGATAACAACAGTTAATGTCTTCATTCACACCTGGTACTGTCCGCCGTCCCTCTGGGTTTATTACGCATGCGCACTCATCGAACTGCTGAAGTTTCTCTAGAAAATAAAGCACTACTGTTAAATTTTGTCTTGATGCATGCTCAATAATCCAGGTAAAAAAATCAAAGAAGGTTGAATCAGTTTATCTGGATACGTTTCATCACTCAACTAAGTGACATCTTCAGTCTAAACTGAATGCAGGTATCCCCGGGACCCCTTATAAACAAAACATTTGCGAAGATGGCGAAACCAACGGCCAGTTTCATATGCAAATATGGGTGTGCCATTGGCCAAGAGAATGACACAACACAGGAGAGCTAACACGTCAGGCCTGAACTCCGCAGTCTACACCCATGTGCAGGCCAGTGGTCACTCTTTCAAGGATGAGGACGTGCACATCCTTGAGAAGGAAGAACGGTGGTTTGAACGGGGAGTCAAAGAGGACATCTATGTTAAGAGGGAATGACCATCCCTGAACTGGGGGGGGGGGGGGGGGCTAAGAGTACGTCTGTCGCCATCTTACAATGCTGTGATTGCAAACATTTCCCAATCCTCTGTGAATAGTGCACATGGCCATGGAAACTCTAGCTAATTGTCACACCCATATTTGCACATGAAACTGGTCGTTGGTTTCGGTCGTTGTACAACTGTATTGTGTTTATAAGGGTGGGGATACCTGCAATCAGTTTAGACTGAAGGTGTCACTTAGTTGAGTGATGAAACGTATCTGTCAATAAACCTTGCATCCAGATGAACTGATTCAACCTTATTTGATTCCCAAATCCTCTGTGAATAGTACACATGGCCATTGAAACTCTAGTTAATGGTCACACCCTTATTTGCATATGAAACTGATCGTTGGTTTCGGTCGTGATGCAACTGTATTGTTTATATGGGGTGAGGATACCTGCAGTCAGACTGAAGATGTCACTTAGTTGAGTGATGAAACGTATGTCAATAAATGTTGTACCCAGATGAACTGATTCAACCTTCTTTGATTGTTAATTTTTAACTTTCATTGAGAAAAAGCCAATCCAAAAACTAATTACACTCAAGTATGATGTTCCTTGACATCAGGTCCAATACGGCAAATTACAATCATAAAATCAGTAGTGTGTTTGTATAGTTAAAGGTCGTTTGTTGTTGAGAGGAGACTTGGGAAGATGGACAACATCAAAGCTACACAGCATATTGTGTACATATTGGGACTGGGAAAACCTGTTCTACAGTACTCACTTTCCTCTGTAGACACACATGGCTGGCTGTTCAGGAATCAGGACCAATTTATTGTCATTTCTTTCATGTACTTGTGTACGCAAGAGAAACAAATTTCTGTTTCCCCCAGCCCACAGCAGTGTTTCCAAAGACAAAAACACATCCAAAATTTCCCAAAAACGACACCACCAAAAACATACAAAAACAGAGAGAACAAAGATTAAAAAAAAAACACAAAACGTTAACAACACAGACCACTCAGTGCAACACAGTCCAAAAATTCCACTGCCCGGAGAACGAACACCAGCCAGGATGACTGTCGGAACTGCTGGTCTGCATGGGCTAGCAGTTAGCTTAGCCTGCTCCGCTTCTGCGTCCTGTCAGACCGCCCTCAGTGTTTCCTCTTCGGAGGCAGCTCCGGCAGGGCCGTGGTCCCTGGGCCCACCGGCCGCAGTAGACCAGGCTCCCCCAGCCGATCCAATGCCAGCTCTCCCAGCCAGACACCCTCGACACACCTCCCCGCACTCCACACGACGACACTTTCAACATAGTCAACGCTAGGCAAGGCCGTCGCCAGACTGCCCTCGGTGTTATCAGAATGGTCTGCATGGGCTAGCAGTTAGCTTAGCCTGCCCCGTGTCCTGTCAGACCACCTGTTGTGTGAAGCGTCAAGTTTCTGTGGATTGTTTAATAATTGAAAATTATATTCACTCACTACAAATTTTGTGTATCTCTTCTAAGACACCTAGGTGCCTGTAGGATTCTGGCGACAAGAGGATTCACCCTGCCCCTATCCCCATCTGTCCCCATCACCACCTCAAACCGTAGCTTCATCAACCTAGCAGCTCCCATCAGCGCCCGTAGGATGGAGTACTCTGAGAGCCGGATGTTAGGGTGAGTATCATTGTCATATCCATATCATCTCATCTTATCTACCTCAACACCCTCTCCATTTGTCAGTTGATTGAGAATGAATAATGGTGGTAAGAATTCTTCTCAATGCCTATGTCCTCAGTTATACTCCAGAGCAGATGTACAGTGTGGTGGCCAGTGTGGACCAGTACCAGCACTTTGTTCCTTGGTGTAAGAAGTCTCGGATCATGAGGGCGAGGAACGGGAATGTTCTGGCGGAGCTTGAGATAGGTTTCCCTCCCATCGTGGAGCGTTACACATCTGAGGTTACCGTCATCCCCAACCACCAAGTCAGGGTAAATCCCTATCACGCACAGGCCTACACCATTATAATACTTGCCTCATGTTCTCGTTGCTACCAAAGGAATGGTAAAAGTAACATAAATGCATCTGTGTTGGTAACTTGTAATATTAAGATCATGTAAGATGCGTGTCAGGCATGTTTGACTCATCATGAGGAAGCTGAGTGTTTTTCTACCACTGTTCTACGGCCACTACAAGGTGCAATGCTGCATGCTGTCACATTGGCTCAATACTGAGAAAGTTCACCAGTGTCAAATGTTAAGTACAGAGGAGACAAAAGGCTTAAATTGGAATCAGCATCAACAGATGAGATGATAGAAAGTGACACAGAAGGCAGCAAGAACAAATATACTGTCCTTTAGCACAGGCAAATGGTGTGAGAAACAGTTAATATAGTTACCTGCGATCTCATTACTTTAAAGCTGCTGTAGGTAACTTTGGATGGAGAGTCGATCAATTTTACCAGATACCCCTTCCTTCCCTCCCATCATAACTGGCAAAATTGGTATTGTCCTTGATCATCTTTGCATGTAAAAAAAAATGTTTCGACAAATCTGAGTCACACTAACATCATTGTGAAGCACTGCTTAACTTGTAGTTGAGATTTTTATAAAGATCACTATTTCCAAATACTGGCAGTAACTTGTGTGACGAGCACTGTCGAAGATGCATATTCATTCAGAATGAACCTCAGCATGGCCCTCTGTCAGTAGGTAAGGTTAAATGTGTCTGTCTGGCAAAGCTTAGGAGGCGATTAGCAGTAGTGAGGAAGTGAATGGGTAGTTTGACAACCTGCCAAACCTGTGCTTCCCCAGAGAACAAGGCTTACAGCAGCTTTGTTTAGTCACTGATCCAGAGTAGGCTCCTCGCCATTTGGGTCCTCATGTCTGGCATTTCGTGACAATAGATGGATATTTGTTTTCTAAACAGGCTGTGTGTACTGATGGCTCGCTCTTCAGCCATCTTGAGACGATATGGAGGTTTGCCCCTGGGGCCAAGGACCAACCAAACTCCTGCATGGTGGAATTTAATGTAAGTGTGTTAAGTTTTCATGTATCTTTTCATATTTATCGTATGATCAACAATGTCCTTATCTCATGTTTCAATAGTGACAGTGCTAATCATTATTTGATTGGAAAGTGGATAAAACTAAAGCATTAAAAAGTATACATATTAATATTAGGAGGCTTGTACCAAAAATTAATTTACTCAGAGCATGGGTTGCCTTACACAAACCAGGTGTCACCACACTATCTGAAACGTGGCCGAGTAGCAAAATTGCAGCACTGAAATCAAACTACCAAATCATGTTAAGTAGAGCCGACAGATGCACCAGAGGAGGTGGTGTGGCTATATGTCTTTCATCAAATTGGGCCTCTGAACTATTAATAATACCTCATGTAGATTCAAAATACTTTGAGTGTATTTTTGTTAAAGTGATTCTGCATGAGAATAAAAATGTCACTATTGGAAATGTATACAGACCCCCAGATGCACAGATCAAGTTGTTTGAATTCAACCACTAATTGCAGTGACTGCAGTAATGAAATTATTATTTTGGGTGAGTTTAACAAAAATTGGTTAGATAGGTCTTCTTGCAACGATAAAAGTGTTTTCTCCAATTTGAACCTAACGTAACTAATTAATTAACACACTAGAGTCCCTCCCACCTCTGTCTTTGCCTATCTGGATGCTTGTCTCACATCCAAAGAGAATCTTAAAAGCTGTTTTTTCTTTGTCAGATTGCTTCAGTGTCAAATCCACTCAAACTTTATCTATGTAGCACATTTCATACACAGGCAACATAATGTGTTTTACATAAAATGACAATGCAATTGAAACAATCTTAAAAGTGCAAATGTAGAAAATAAATATGCATATCAACAGGCGTTAGTGCAGTTATACAGGAATTGGAGTAGAATATACAAATATCAAACTATACAAAACAGACTTGCACACACCAAGAACTTAGCCATAGGGCTAAGCAATAAGGTTTTTAACCTGCTTGTAAAGTGTTAAGTGTGGAGGCCTGTCTCAGGTCTTCAGGCAGGGCATTCCATCCACTTGGGATGTAAATACAAAAGGCAGCTTCCCCTGCTTTGGAGTTGGCACAAGGGATGGTTGAAAGACCGCTGCCTTGGGACCTGAGAGTTCTTGCTGGTTTGTATCTAATTAGCATGTCTTTTCTATAGTGTGGTGCAAGGCCATTTAGAGCTTTGTGTAAAAGCAACAGAATTTTAAAATTGATTCTAGTTTTGATGAGGAGCTAATGCAGAGATCTAAGAACAGCTGACCATTCAGTAGTTTACTGTATGTTGAAGAGAAAAGTACCTAAACCCCTGCCAAATTTGGTTCAAATTAGACACTATAAGAAAATTGACCCAAGCATATTTATTCATGATTTAATTACCATTGATTGCGAAAGACTCCAATTAATACCTGATGTTCAAAACGCTTGGGATTTTTTTTTACTTTGAATTATTTAAGGTGGTTGATAAACATGCTCCCTGGAAATGGTCAAAAGTTAAGGGTAGGCATTTATCCTGGATAAATTTGGAACTCATCTCCTTTTAGTCAGAAGGATAAAACATGGACAAAATGTTCATCACACAAGGAAACATGCCGACTGGGAAATGTAGAGACAAGAAATATCAGCAAGACTCAAGTCTGAAATGATAAATCTAATTACTATAGAGAATGCTTGAGTGATAATTTTAAAAATCCTAAACAATTCTGGAATAACCCCCCCCCCCACACACACACATATTTCATATATCAGACAAATGTTCTGCTTGGCAGTTAAGAGTTGCTGTTACAATACTGAATGATCCCTCACCTACTGCGGGCATGTTCAATCAGCATTTTTCCTCTGTATGTCCATCCATCAATTCATTATCCAAACCACTTATCCAAATTCGGGTTGCGGGGATGCTGGAGCCTATCCCAGCGGTTATTGGGCGGCAGGCGGGGGAACATCCTCTGTATGTGTTTAATTTAATTCTTAATAGTATACCCATGACCTCTATTTCCATTTCAGCTTGTCAAAGCTCTTTTTGCTTTCATACAATAACTCCTATTGATGTCGGCAATGCCATTCATGATTTGAAAGACAGCAGTGGTCCTGGACTTGATGTTTAGTGGGAGAAATGTCTCATCAATCATCTAAGTGACTTTGTCAGTCTCAGCTGACTGCAGGTATCCCCACCCTTGTAAACAGCACAGTTCTGATGGAAACCAATGATCATATGCTAATTACCGTGACCATTATGTAGAGTTAAAATGGCCACATGCACTATTCACAGAGGATTTGGTAATAATTGCAATCACAGTATTGTAAGATGGCGACAGATTTACTCTTTGTACTCAGATGTACAGGTTTGCTTACTAATCAGAGAAGTGGTTCTCAAGGTTCTACTTTAGGACCACTTCTTTTCTGTATTTGAGTTAATGATTGTGATTGTTGTGCACAACTATATGCAGATGATACTATTATATAGACATCAAAATCTTCTCTATCACAAATTCAAGAAGCCTTGCAATCTGATATTAATATTCTACACACTTGGTTGTAAGTTAACATCATTCAATGCTTCTTGGTGTGAGACAGAACCTCAACTCAAAATCCAATTCTTTGGTTTTAACTGATGGTAGATCTCTTCAGAAAGTAGAAAAATACATATCTAGGTGTGTGGATTGACTCTGAACTTACCTTTAAACTACACATTGATCATGTCAGGAAAAAAGTAAATTTTGGTGTTGGTGTTCTGTATTTTCCAGACATTGTTTTACATTTAATGTTAGAGACTTATTTAACAACTTATAGTACAATAATGGATTATGCTGACATTGTTTACCAGAATTCTTCTTAAACAGATCTTTGTCCCCTCTATGTTCTATATAACACACACACACACACACACACACACACACACACACACACACACACACACACACACACACACACACACATATATATATACATACTAGGTTGTTCATTTTTTACACACCATTGTACAATGTTAGACACATTCGGGGGTAGCTCCCTCTTAATATGATGTCAATTTCACTGGTATCAATTTATTTTTAAATGCATTAACTTTAGTTATCCTTATTGGCTAAATTTTAGACAATAGACTCTAAAACAACATTTTGTTCCTTATACATCAAATTATTCACCAGGACGTTCTGATCAGGTCCTCATTACAGTCCCCTTGTACCTAAAGGGAGTTTGTAAAAAAAAAAACTAAAAAAAACCCTTTTGTTTCAGGCTCCTGATTGGAATAAGTTACATGTACATAAATATCCATTCTTTGTCATCATTTCACTTATTTAAAAATGTTTTGTTTTCTCATCCTTAAAACAAATTGCCTATGTTTTCAGTAATGCTATCTCTGTCCCTTTATTTATTTATGTATTGATCATTTTTCTTTGATTGTTTCTAGTCTAAGGTTGTAACTTTTTCTAATTTGAATGATTTAAAAAAAAAAATTAGATTGTTTTTTGGTTGTTTGTTTTATTGTTGTGTTATATTATTGTATCTTGTTGTGCTCTGTTTTCCATTTGTCTTGTGTTTGTTTGTTTGGTACTGCCTTGAAAATGAGATGATACATCTCAAGGGGTTTACCTGATATAATACACTTCCAACAAGTTTACATGTAGAAAAAAATGTAGCTATTCGCCTAATTAGGTTGCTGGAGTTTTGTTAATATTTCTAAATTTTCCCACCCATACCTTCTTGTTGTGTTCTGTAGAGTGAAATATATCTGCTTGAGGTCCAATTTGCTCGCTCTAGAATTGGCTGAAACTCAATCCCTTTTGCTTTTGTGAATGGATTACTTACTGAAAGGAAGTGTTAAGTAAAATCCCATTAGACTCTAAAGTTAGCCCTGATGGTGTGCTGGCATCTCTGGAGGCCTGAAATGGCAGTCCTGACAGGACACAGTGACATGAAGCTGCCAGCAAGGTGCTTTGTGACCCAAATGTTCGCCAAGTTCACTGTAAAAGGGAACAAGGCAGTGTTGAAGTTGAGCAACCAGCCGATGGATCGCATCCCTGTGTTACCTCCGGCTTGGTCGAGCGTCCCTGCAGACACAATTGGTCGTGTCTGCGGGTGGGAAGCCGGATGTGGGTATGTGTCCTGGTTGCTGCACTAGCGCCTCCTCTGGTCGATCAGGGCGTCTGTTTGGGGGGGACTGGGGGGAATAGTGTGATCCTCCCACGTGCTACGTCCTCCTGGTGAAACTCCTCACTGTCGGGAGGAAAGAAGCGGCTGGAGAGTCCACATGTATCGGAGGAGACATGGTAGTCTGTGGCCCTCCCCAGCTCAGCAGAGGGGGTGGAGCAGTGACTGGGACAGCTTGGAAGAGTGGGGGTAATTGGCCGGGTACAATTGGGGAGAAAAAGGGAGAAAAAAATCCCTAAAAAAAATAAAGAAAAAGAAAAGAATAAATCTCTCAGGGTGGCAGTTTGATAAATGAGCTGACCGAACCGGTTTGTCCCATGTTGTCTCCTGTACAGGTGTCATTTGAGTTCAAGTATCTTCTCCACTCTCAACTGGCAAACTTCTTCTTTGATGAAGTGGTTAAGCAGATGGTCAGTGCCTTTGAGTTGCAGGCCGCCAAACTTCATGGGAGTCACCTCGATTCTCTCCACGAGGCACCAGTGAGGAGGCGATCAGCATGAGGAGCAACCATTGGGATTGCCTTCACCCATGGCACTGTCACATGGACCATTTACCCAGACCTCCCCAGTTCCCTCTTCTTACACTCTTATGTCAGTTCTTGAGCCCCCCCCCCGCCCCCCACTCACCACCATCACGATCACCAGACATGGTTAACCAGGTCACATTTTGTGTCGGAGACTGGATCCTCTTTTTACACCTTCTCATAGTTGTTTTACCATCCTGTATTTGGATACCTATTACTCACATGTGCACAAACACACACTTTAAATCTATTTATTTATATACCACTTATTTCAACTGATTCACTTAAGTGTTTGTGAGTTTTTGTGGGGGTTTAGGAATGAATGTATCATTTGAGATGTTCATGTTGAAAGTGAATATCTGTGAAATTATGGATTAATGACTGGCTGAGATTAAAAATATTTTTTTTTGGAAAAAAAGGATTATAGTCCCGGTTTCTCTGTGATGACTGGCAGACCTCTCTAAGGAGCTGGATGGAAATTTGGATGATATCAGGAGTTTCATTCATCATGGTGAATTATTACACTACATACTACGATATCCCTTTGGGGAACGACAACATGAGGGAGATGTAATAAACTATTTTACTTATTTAAATTAAGCATTTTCCAAGACAGAAAAGACTAAAACTTGTGTAGTGAAAATTAATAACTTGAATTGGTTAGAATAGTTTGGCAGGTGGATGAGTGTTTTTCAGTTGAAAGAAGGCTTCATCACTAATTACATTTCTGATTGTAGCGGGTTAAAACAGGTCAGCAATTTCTAGATTGTCACATTCTGCAGGAAAGTTTCAATGTAGTTTTCCAGACAATATTCAAAATTCCCAAATATTTATATACAATGGGACAGTAAGTTTGCATCATCCCCTCTTGTGAGATACTAGCCTACACCTTGCTAGCAAGATGTAGACATTTTGATATAAATTAGCTTGAGTTCAGTTAGTCTGTGTCTTTAATAACCCTCATAACGTGTTTGTGTGTATGTCACTAGTGTCTGGGAGATCAAAAGGCAGAAGAAAAGAAAAATAGACACCAGATGGGGTTTTTTTCACACTGTGAGCAGGAAGATGCTAGCTGTAGAGCAATGTAAATCCTCCATGTCGCCTGAACTTAATAGTTATGGTGATTAACTAATTAACTGTTGTACTACTACTACTACTTTTGGTTGCTCCCGTTAGGGGTCTCCACAGCGAATCCATTTCCATCTCTTCCAGTCTTCTGCATCTTCCTCTGTCACACCAGCCACCTGCATGCCCTCCTTCACCACATCCGTAAACCTCCTATTTGGCCTTCCTCTTTTCCTCTTCCCTGGCAGCTCCATATTCAGCATCCTTCTCCCAATATACCCAGCACATGTCCAAGCCCTCTCAGTCTTGCCTCTCTTGCTTTGTCTCCAAACCGTCCAACCTGAGCTGTCCCTCTAATATAATCATTCCTAATCCTGTCCTTCTTCGTCACTGCCAATGAAAATCTTAGCATCTTCAACACTGCCACCTCCAGCTCTGCCTCGTCTTTCCGTCAGTGCCACTGTCTCCAAACCATATAACATAGCTGGTCTCACAAACATCTTGTAAACCTTCCCTTTAACTCTTGCTGGTACCCTTCTGTCACAAATCACCCCTGACACTCTTCTCCACCCACTCCACCCTGCTTGCACTCTCTTCATCTCTTCTGCACTCCCTGTTACTTTAGACAGTTGACGTCAAGTATTTAAACTTATATGCCTTCGTCACCTCTACTCCTTGCATCCTCATCATTCCACTGTCCTCTCATTCATGCGTCGGTATTGTCTTGCTCCTACTGACTTTCATTCCTCTCCTCTCCAGTGCATACCTCCACCTCTCCAGTCTCTCAACCTGCACCCTACTCTTACTACAGATCACAATGTCATCCGCAAACATCATAGTCCATGGAGACTCCTGCCTGATCTCATCTGCCAACAACCTGTCCATCACCATTGCCAACAAGAAAGGGCTCAGAGCCGATCCTTGAACTAATTGTTATAATGAGTGTGAAAATCCTGTTACACTTGACTGTCAACCTTTTATTTTTAGTGTCACATTATTATAAAGGGAGAAACTGGACACACCTTCTGTGAAGTGTCAGAAACATGAGAATGGAGAGTATCACTGTATATATTCTGGCACTGTACTGCTTCCTAAGTGAAGCACAAGGTGATGAGAACCAAAGTGGAGATGGGAAGATGTCAGCAACCGCCCACCGGGTTGTCGCTCGCTCCCTGGCCTCCATTACTCAGATCCTCAGTGTTTTGGGAGAGAAAGGGGCAAACATAGCAGACAAACTTGTTCTTCTGGAGAATAAGTTGAAAACCAGTGCGAGGAAAATATTAGAACTGAGGAATCTAATTGGAGATAAAAATGGCAAAAGTACATGTCTATTTATGATTTTAAAAAAGTTTTTATTTATTACGAATTCTAATCTCTTATATTGAACTTGTGATTTGACACTCCTAGGCCGGTCAAAGGAGGCCTTTTCTGCTACTCTCAGCGAGACTGGCAGTGGGAACACTGGGCCATTTAGCACTGCTACTGCCCTGCAATATAAGATTTTCTCAAACATTGGCAATGGTATTTTTAGTGTGAAATTGTCTGTAGACGCTGACTTATACCTAAAATGTGACCCTAACCTCAACCCAACCTTTACCCTAAATTCACTACTAGAATACAGTGCCGAACCTTAAAAAGTAAGAAAACCCGCGTCCAGGTAGCATGGCGGTCTATTCCGTTGCCTACCAACATGGGGATTGCCAGTTCGAATCCCCGTGTTACCACCGGCTTTGGTCGGGCGTCCCTTCAGACACAACTGGCCGTGTCTGCGGGTGGGAAGCCGGATGTGGGTATGTGTCCTGGTCGCTGCACTAGCGCCTCCTCTGGTCAGTCGGGGCACCTGTTCGGGGGGAAGGGGGAACTGGGGGGAATAGCATGATCCTCCCATGTGCTATGTCCCCCTGGTGAAACTCCTCACTGTCAGGTGAAAAGAAGCGGCTGGCAACTCCACATGTATTGGAGGAGGCATGTGGTAGTCTGTAGCCCTCCCCCGGATCGGCAGAGGGGGTGGAGCAGCGACCGACACGGCTCGGAAGAGTGGGGTAATGGGACAGATACAATGGAGGGGGGAAAAAAAGGGGGAGGGAGTAACAAAAACCAACACCATTTTAGTGAGTTCACTGACATCTATAGGTTAAAAACTATATAAAGTACATTGACAGTTGCCGGCTCTGTCCGTCTGCCAGTACTGAGAGGTGTGCTGCTACACCTACATCCAACAGTCATTAGTTATTATCTGCAGCTGTGTTTATCCTGCTATACTAACAACACAGAGTACCAAGACCAGCCTGCCATGTTTTTAACCTTTACATAGTTTTTAATGTATAGATGTCAGCACTAGTCACTTAAATGGTCTGAGGTTTAGTTACACGTTAACCGCACACCAGAAAAAACATGAAAAGAGAAATGATAACAAACAAATGTGGACCGAGTAGAAACAGTGTAGAAAGAGAGAGAGAGAGAGCATGTGAATGCTAAACCACCCCCATTTCTTTTGACAGGCATTTTAACCGCCCAAAGGAATGTACGTTGTGAGGTCATGAAGAACGATGGGAAGTGTCCATGTGGAACACCACAGGCTCTGACACCCACGACATGGGCAGCAACTCTGTGGTCGTGCTGTTGTACGAGGGCGACTGCGTCTGCACACAGCTTCAAGCAAAAAAAATGGTCGTGTTGACTGCATGAACTACAACACTTTCAGTGGTTTTTTGCTCTTTACTATTATTCAAACATTTTGATGTTAACATTCACATGGATCTTCATCTGCAAAAGGATAACTTAAGCTGAATAAATGTACTTTACTCATGCTTGCAGTTGGTGAGTGAGAGAATCTGGACAAAACATGCCACAATCTCACTGTGCATATGTCAACAAGCTAATGCAGATATCAGGCTTTAAAAACTGCTCAGTGAAATAGAAAATATAAATGCAAATCGTTGAGGACTGTCTGGCAATATGAAAAGCAAAACATTTCTATCTTTATCTATGCAAAACTTATATTTCTCTCTAAAAGCAATCATGTCAGTGACTATTGTACACTATTATATGCAATATTTATCCTAGCTGATACTTGCAGCTCCATTTCAACCTGTATGTCAGATGACTGAAGTTCACATTTTTTCTTTTCTTTTTTTTAAGAACTGAAATATGTAATAGAGCAGCTCAAGGTACTCAGAAACATGTTTGGGAATGTTTGGAACTGTAATTCACAGACATTTCTGCACATCAGCGTCATGTGTCGAACAAAGTATGCCTTCACAGACACAGCTTTACGCTGATTACTCTTTCACATGTAGCTTGGCGGAGCAGAGAGCCTCTCCGTGGTTGTTTGTAGCTCTACACGTGTAAATGTTAGCATCCTCGGGGCCCACCCGGGCAAGGACCAAGGTACAGCGGCCATCTTCCTCATACTCAATCTGCACCCTGGATGACTCCACCACAGGCTCCTCTCCACACAACCACACCACCTCTGGATCAGGGTACCCTGCCGAGATGTAGGGGAGGGGGGTGAGAATGCATGGGTGTAGCCAATGCAGGGGTGGGGTTGGGGGAGAATTCAGATGGGACATTTGACTTAACCCAAAAAACAAAACGCCCAAAAAACTATTCACTGATACCCAACAGTTACCAAAGTTTGAATGGACTCTAAACTATAGTGTATTTCTAGCCATAGTAGGTCAAAGGCTGGCTTGCATAAGGTATCCTGTGCTCCGAATTAAAAGGTCCACATTTGGGCGTCTGGGTAGCGCAGCAGTCTATTCCGTTGCCTAACAACATGGGGATAGCCAGTTCGAACCCCTGTGTTACCTCTGGCTTGGTCAGGTGTCCCTACAGACACAATTGGCTGTGTCTGCGGGTGGGAAGCCGGATGTGGGTATGTGTCTTGGTCGCTGCACTATTTCCTCCTCTGGCCGGTCGGGGCGCCTGTTTTTTTTTTTGGGGGGGGGGACTAGGGGGAATAGAGTGATCCTCCCACACGTTATATCCCCCTGGTGAAACTCCTCACTGTCAGGTGAAAAGAAGCGGCTGGCCATGCCATGCGATCCACATGTATCGGAGGAGACATGTGGTAGTTTGCAGCCCTCCCCGGATCAGCAGAGGGGGTGTAGCAGCAACCAGGATGGATCAGAAGAATGGGGTAATTGGCCGGATACAATTGGGAAGAAAAAGGGGGAAAAAAGTCCACATTTTGGGAAAAAAGACCCCCCTCTCCTTTTTTAGTAGGCTGACTACAGCCCTGCAGTGGGTGTGTAAGGGTTGCTGATATTTACTTCCAAACATGCGGTCAGATGTGATCTATTAAAATGGTGCATGTTGAAAGGGCATAATGCACAAAGCATGACATAGATGGGTGTGCTTTTGGGTGAGGGCTTACTCTAAAATAAACCTTGGCTTAGAAAAAATCATTTATCTCCACATGCTGCAAATCACTGTTCACTCTTTGACCATTTTATCATAGAAATGTCTCATCTCATCATCAGCTGCTTCTCTGGGGTCGGGTCGCGGTGGCAGCAAGTTAAGTAGGGCACTCCAGACATCCCTCTCCCCAGCAACATCCTCCAGCTCCTCCTGGGGGATCCCAAGGAATTCACAAAATGGACATGTAGTCCCTTCAGTGAGTTTTGGGTCCACCCCGGGGGTCTCCACCCAGTTGGATATGGCCAGGAAACCTCCAAAGGAAGGCACCCAGGAGGCATTCTAATCAGATGCCCAAACCACCTCAACTGGCTCCTTTTGATGCCAAGGAGCAGCGGCTCTACTCCGAGCTCTCTCCAGAAGTCCGAGCTCTTCACCTTATCTCTAAGGCTGATCATAGAAGTATGTAGCGCTGGGCGTCTGGGTGGCGTAGCGGTCTATTCTGTTGCCTACCAAACACGGGGATTGCCGGTTCCAATCTCTGTTACCTCTGGCTTGGTCGGGCATCTCTACAGATACAATTGGCCATGTCTGCGGGTGGGAAGCTAGATGTGGGTAAGTGTCCTGGTTGCTGCACTAGCGCCCCCTCTGGTCGGTCAGGGCGCCTGTTCGGGGGGGAGGGGGAACTGAGGGAAATAGCATGACCCTCCCACGTGCTACGTCCCCCTGGTGAAAACTCCTCACTGTCAGGTGAAAAGAAGTGGCTGGCGACTCCATATGTATCGGCGGAAGCATGTGGTAGTCTGCAGCCCTCCCCGGATTGGCAGAGGTGGTGGAGCAGCGACCGGGATAGCTCGGAAAAATAGTGTAATTATCCAAGTGCAATTGGGAGAAAAAGGGGGAACCCCCCCCCCCAAAAAAAAAGAAAATAAATATGTAGCGGAAAAAGCTTAAGACTGAGTGCTCATGTGTACCTGTAAGGGAACAGCAGAGGCAGGCCCTGGATCCCACAGACACTGTCTGGTCCTCCAGACCCTGGGAGAACTGGGGGGCACCCTGCATCTTCAGCTCCAGACACTGGAGGGCATGCTCTGTCTCTGGAGTCAGGCAGGGCTCTGGGGGTGGGGATGGGAGATTAGTTGAAAAGTGTGGAAAAGACCAAGAGAGTTTGTAAGCCAAGCTTAGAGGTCTTTGCCAGAAAGCTGAAATGTTTTAAGTGATTTAGGGGAAAGCATTGAATGGCATAAAGGGGAGTATCTCCTCACCCTCTCCAGGGCTGGTGGGGGATGTGGTGCTGTCTCCTTTAGACAGCAGAGCCATTCTCTTCAGGGCCAACATGGCCTTGCCTGCTTTCTTGGAGGCAGAAATTAGAAAAATACAAGGTCTGTACTTGAGGATCATGACAGCACAAGCAACTTGGAGAACATCTCATCAAGCCCTCAAATATATTACAGAGAGAAAATGAAGCGAATTCAAAGAGATTGTTCTTGATATGCTACATTGTGATAGTCTATGTCTTTATGAGGATGTATCATGAAAGATTATCAGAATTTTATTAGAATTCTTCAAACATTATTCTTGACACGTAACACAGGTTCATCGAGCTAAAAAGTTGGATTCAGTTGGACATGTGAATCGGTTGGACTGATTCATTGAAACAATTTGATTCACTCACGAATCAGACGAGTCTAATTCCATTGGTAAACAAACAGCAAAAATGGAGGGTTTACCTTCCACTTCTGCCTGGCTAGGAACCTCTTCATCTTCTCTTTGGATAAGCTCTTGGTGGTGCTGAGCTCTCCAGAGTCGAATGCTGCCATCCATGGGTGGGCGAGGGCCTCCTCGCAGGACATCCTTCTCCTGGGGCGGGACACAAAGGGATATAGAGGTTAAGGATGCCTTAGGTGGCCCCGTTGACCCACAGACAAACCCTTCACTGGCTGTTGTATAAGGGTGCTGATATGTAAAGCAGAGAGCCACCCTTTCTTTTTTTGGAACTTTAAATTCACTATTCCTCCTGTATGCATAGATTGTATTCTTTACATAAGTTTTACACTTGCCATATTACTCGACATACATCAGCACAGAATCTGTTTTGCAACTGTGTGGACCTGTCTCATACCTGCATAGACTTAACTGACATTATGCCACAACTGGTACTAATAATATACACAGAACATCAACCATACTTTTTATATTCATCTTATTTATTTTTTAATTTTAAATAACCTATTATCTTTTTATTTTTTTCTGGATTCCCCCCCAATTGTACTTGGCTAATTACCCCACTCTTCTGAGCCGTCCCGCTCACTGTTCCACCCTCTCTGCCGATCCGCGGAGGGCTGCAGACTACCACATGCCTCCTCCGATACAAGTGGATTTGCCAGCCGCTTCTTTTCCCCTGACAGTGAGGAGTTTTCACCAGGGGGACGTAGCATGTAGAGGATCACGCTATTCCTCCCAGTCCCCCCCCCCCCCGAACAGGCACCCCTACCGACCAGAGGAGGCGCTAGTGCAGCAACCGGGGCACATACCCACATCTGGCGTCCCACCTGCAGACACGGACAATTGTGTCTGTAGGGACGTCTGACCAAGCCAGAGGTAACATGGGGATTCAAACCAGCAATCCCTGTGGTGGTAGGCAACGGAATAGACCGCCACGCCACCCGGATGCCCCTTTTATCTTTTTTTTTTTTTGGATTTTTCTTAGATTTCGTGTTGTATCAGTCGCAGCAAGCAATGCATCAAGTCAAATTCTTTGTTATCTAAAACATAGCTTTTTGGCAGATTCTAATTCTTCTGGACCTGCTGTTAATACCTGGTGACTTTGTTGAGCAGGGAGCTGATGAAATCTTTGGCCTGCTCAGTGATCTCCTCAAAGCTCTCCTCATCAAACTCCCACTGGGCTGCTGTCACAAGGGCCAGGGTCTCTGCATCACTGGTACCCTGAAACGGAGACTCGCCACTCAGTCTGAAAGACACGCGCGCGCACACACACTCTTATACTTCTATCTTTGTGAGGACCCCTCATTGACTACATTCCTTTCCTAGCCCTTAGGCCTTAACCTAAACTCAGCCTAATACTAATTCTAACCTTAACCCTAAACCCAAATCCTAGCCCTAAAATAGACCCTTAAGAAAATGAGGACTGGCCAAAATGTCCCACTCTGATAGTTAAACATTCAAATTGGTCCTCACAAAGATAGAAGTACAGGAACACCTCCTGACTAGATCCTTGCTTGTGTTGTGTTAACTCTCAGATGTACGTCACTTTAGATAAAAGCGCCTGCTAAATGAAACTGTAACACTGTAACACATAGACACACATAGTCAGGCTTATGGCACTAGTCATTATAATGACAATAACAAGTTATGTCCACTTGGTGGCATACTGAGTCAACATTTGTATTATGAACTGAGCATTACCCTTCTTGACTGACACAGTCAAATCAGGACCCAAGTGTAGATTTATAGTCAGTTTTTAATTAAGGCCTTTAAGAATAAGAAAAAGAGAGAAATCATGTGGAAAGGGGACATGGTTAATGGTACTAGATGGCCATTCTTGTTCTGACAGTACAATGTACAAGGAGGCGGCATCCAAGTTTGATGTCTTTACTTCTTTAATGTGCATGAAATGCAAAGTGTCAAGCATAAGCATATCGTCTTAAAAATAAAGAAAGGAAGAAATAGGCTGGACGGGCATGCCAAAAAAAAGAAAAGAAAAGAAAATAGAAAGGGGCAAATTGGTGATGTGTTAGCACTTACAATATATAGCAGATGACCCCAATGCTCCACATATCTGTGGCCAAACACACAGGCTCATAGCTGATCACTTCAGGGGCAACAAACTCTGGGGTCCCATGCATTACCTTTAGAGGCGTGTCGGTGCCTGTTAACACACATGCATACAATATAATCACTGCATTAAAGTACATCCTTCGATAATTTCGGAGCACACAACTTTTCACCATTCTCTTACTCAGCTTGCCGGCCAGTCCAAAGTCAATGATCTTGATGGATGTGCCGATGTGGTCGACACACACTATGTTCTCAGGTTTGAGGTCCAAATGGACAATGTTCTGCTGATGCATGTAGGCGATCCCCTCCAGGATCTGCTGCATGTAGCGCACACTGGCAGGCTCTGTGTGCTCAAAGTTATCATCCACAATGCGCTCAAACAGCTCCCCACCTGCAATGCTAAAGTCATACACACAGTGGCACAGTAAACACTGCAAGTCTGTATTACAGTACGTAAGTATTGCATTTCTATTCTATTCTTTTTTTTTTCCCTTCCTTTTTCTCCCCAGTGGTAGTTGTTCATTTAACCTATTTTCCGAGCTGGGGAGGGCTGCAGACTACCACATGCCTCCTCTGGTACACATGTGGAGTCGCCAGCCGCTTCGTTTCAGCTGACAGCGAGGAGTTTCACCAAGCAGATGTAGCACGTGGGACGATCACGCTATTCCCCCCACTTCCCCCTCCCCCCTGAACAGGCACCCTGGCCAACTAGAGGAGGCGCTAGTGCAGTGACCACTACACATACCCACATCTGGCTTCCCACCCGCAGACCCGATCAATTATTTCTGTAGGGATGCCCGCCAAGCCGGAGGAAACACAGGGATTTGAACCGGCGATCCCTGTGTTGGTAGGTAACGGAATAGACCGCTACACTACCTGGACGCCCTATTCTATTCTATTCTGATCTGTTCTTTTCCACATCACATTTGGATATTAGGGCCTGTTTAAAGTAGGATTTCTCCTGTTCCCTGGCTGCTGAGTCAGCGGGGAAGTTGTCAGCTCTGTGGTACAGCATCCTGATGACTTCCAATAAACAGTGTTTCCAGATGAACTGATTCAACTTTCTGTGATTTCCTTACCTGGATTTTTGAGCATGCATCAAGACAGATTTTGTCATCATTTTCATCAAGACAGTCAACACTGCAGAATATACAGGAACTGTGAGGAGATGCAATATTTAACCCTTTTTATTACATCTTGTTGCCACATGATGATGATGATGATGATGCATAGCGGAAGGTATACTTCTGCGGCAGCTGAAGAAATTCCGTGCGCCACAGACCATGATGATGAATTTCTACACCTCCATCCTAACCTCCTCCATCATCGTCTGGTAAGCTGCCACCACTGCCAGGGACAAGGACAGGCTACAGCGTATCATTCACTCGGGTAGAGAAGGTGATCAGTTGCCACCTCCCATCTCTCTAGGACCTGCTCGCCTCCAGGACCTTGAGGATCTATGCTGACCCCTCTTACCCTGGACACCACAATTTTGAGACTCTGCCCTGAGACGGAGGTCCATCAGGACCAAAACCTCATGCCAAAAGAAGCGTTTCTTCCCTGCTGCTATCAGACTAATCAACAGGTTCCCTGCCCCCCAGCCTCCCACTGACAGACTTACTTTTTGCCCTTTTTTTTCTAGATCTGTATTATGCATGTAATGACCATGGCAATAAAAGAATTTATGATTTTGATTCTGGTTCTGATGATAATGAAGTGTTGCTACTTACAACTCCATCACCATGACCATCTCGGGCTTGTTTTCGTATGCTGCGAGACACTGAACCAGCTTGGGGTGGTGAAGGTGGTTCATCAGCTCTATCTCTTTGCGGGCGGCCTCTCTCTCCTTAGCTCGACGGCCTTTGTAGAACTTCCCGGCACACACTTGTCCAGTCTCTTTGTGAGTCAGCTTGAATACCTGGCCAAATTTTCCTCTGAGGAGGAGGATGGGGGTTTGGAATTAATTTTTATTTTTTTCTGAAGGGTAAAGAGATCATTTTCTTTGCCCACAGGAAATGGGTAGGACCCCAAATGACACTTTCCACTCTCTGATCAGAGATACAACACATTCGTCAAACATCACTGAAACCGGATGAAAATCTAAACAAAACGTTCTAGTAAAACAAAGATGCTTTGTCATTGCAAATAATGTAACAGAGTAGTTGATAATCAATACAGACTGGGAAAATGCCAGTTGAATGGAGAAAGAACATGTTCATACCTATTTACAAGAATAAAGGTGATGCTGAAAGTTGCAACAACTACAGAGGGATAAAATTGATGGGACATACAATGAAGTTATGGGAGAGAGTGACTGAAGTGAGACTCTTCTTTCCCGCACAATTTTAGACTAAAGTTTTGTTTTCAACTCAATGCATACTCTGTTATGAATTTACTGTTTATATGCAAATTAGTTTTCGTTCTCAGTGCATCTCGCTTAGCTTGGTCTGTAAAGAGTGATTGCATCTTGCTCGACCAGGGATACTGCTGTCTTGGGCCAGCTCTCTTCTTCTCCTCCTCTCTCTCTCACTCACACACACACACACACACACACACACTTTTCTGTCCCTCCCTCTTTTCAGTTTTAATTGTGTAACCTGTCTGGTTTAAATGGTTGTGTTGCTGCTCTTTTTAATGAAATTTTACAAAGTTTAAAATGAATAATTGTATTATTTTGTTAATAACTATTTCATGAGTAATGTAGTTATTTGTCAAATTTTAGTCAGCATTAGTAAATAAAAATAAACGTTTAGAGTGATAGGAGTGATAACGTGTTATAGAGGCTATTTTGCATGGATATGAATACAGGTGTGCCTTGAGATTGCGGCTTGCCCTTTGGTGTGCATTGGACAGAAAAAAGTCTGAAAACCGCTGTTTTATGGTATGGAAGCAAGGACAACAACAGAGAGGCTAGAGTCTACATTACAGGTAGCAGAGATGAGAATGCCGTGTTGGTCCTTGGGAATGACTAGAAAAGACCGTAAGTGAAATGAAGAAGTGAGAGCTACGTTTAAGATCAGAGGAATGGATGAGAAATTGAGAGGGACAAGATTGAGATGGTTTGGACAGATACAGAAGGTATTGGACATGGAAATACCTGGCAAAAGAAAAAGAGGACGACCAAGGAAAAGATGGAGAGACCAGATAGAGGAGGACATGAGGAAGGTTGGACTGTGGGAGAAGGATGCGTCAGACATAAAGCTATGGAGGGCAAAAAACCCGCTGTGGCAACCCCTGAGAAACAGGGAACAAGCCAAAAGAAGAAGTAGTTAATAATTATGTATAGTACAATAGTCTTTACATAGGATCTCCATAGACAAGAGACTTAACAGTCAACGCATAATCATACCGAGCAAATAACCTCGATCTCAGATCAGAGATTCTCTTGAGTATGACCAAGACCTCTGACACAATGTCAAAGAGGACCTGATCTCTTTAATTATTCCATCATTCTCAATGTTATCCCTTATTTAGGTCTGTATTTAACTGGGAAGAAAACCATGTTTCTACAAGTTCTGTGTGTTTAGCTGTTTTAATCCTCCCTACTTTACAAGTGACAAGTCAAGTCAAGTTTATTTGATTAGCCCTAAATCACAGCCATGGTCTCACACAGGGCATCACATTTACTTTTTTGTTCTTTTTTTTCTCTAATTTATTTCTGATTTTCCCCTTTTTTCTCCCAATTTAGTGGCCAATCGATCCCTAGTTTTAGTTCAAACTCCACCCTCGTACTGCATGCGTTCGCAACCGCATCTCTCCAGCCGGCAGTCTCGAAGGAGACGCCTCGCCACTTTCGTGACAAGGCGACTCCAGGCTGAACCACTGCTTTTTCCGACACACCCAGAGATGCATTCATGTGACGAACACAAGCCAACTCCGCCCCCCTCCCGAAGACAGCGTTGCCAATTATTGCTGCTTCATCAAGTTCGGCACTTTTTCGTTCTTAAAACAATGATGCACAGCAAACAAGACGTTCCCCTCTTGCTAAGAAACTCTTCTCAGCTTGTCTACCTCTGAAGAAGGCTTCATGTTTTGCTTGAAAAAAATCGGCTACTCAGTTGTTGTGTTTCATGCTATTTCCTGGTGCGAGTATTATTTTTTGCCAAGAGAGAGATTCTATCCATCCACCCATCATCTGCACTAGCTTAGTCCAGTTCAGGGCTGTGGAGGCATGGAGTCCATCCCAGGTGAATCTTTAATATCTGAATTCATACCTATCAGTTTAGTCACCTGCTCACCAGTCCTGCAGGTCTTTGAACCATGGGAAGAATCTGGAGTACCAGGATACTGTATATCCAGACGAACACGGGGAGAACATGCTAATTCCACACAGAATGGCTAACAGCCAACCCTGCATACTCTGTGAGACAACATAACTAACCACTAACTCACTGGGTTGCCCAGCGGAGATAGTATGCAAGTAAATAACATGTGTTGACACATGCAGTTGAATACAAAGGATGCTCACACTCCAAGTTTCTCCAACACATTGTAGTGGTCTGTGACTTTGTGGGTAGAATCAACTGTGACATTCATATATGTCTGAGGACACTCCTCCTCCTGTGGCTTGTCTGAAACAACACAGACATGAACACACACACACACAATTGAACCTTTGATTTCTTGAAGAGTCAATAATATTTGACTATATGCTCATATGTGATGAGGAGGGAAATTCTGTTCGATATCATTATGTATGTACACTGTCACACAGAAAAAGATCTCATCTCACCTTCCTGTTGCATCCTTACTACAGCTGACACCGGGCTGGGCTGGCTCAGCCCTACAGCGTTGTAGGCCCTGACTCTGAAACAGTAGTCCTCCTGAGGCCACAGCCCTGAGCTCACCCTGTACGAGGTACTCTTACACTGGGACGTCAGCTCGGTCCAGTCCCCAGGCTCAGTGGGGCCTTGGCTCTTCACTTCCACCACATAGCCTAGGACGGCGGTACCGCCGTCGTAGCAGGGTCCTGACCACGATAGCACCAGGCAGCTGGCTGTGATCAGGGAGATCACAGGTCCAGAGGACGGAGGCTGTGGCTTTTCTGCAAATGTGTGTGTGTGTGTGGGGGGGGGGGTGACAATAATTTGCATTGTAGAGTTTATAACATTACATCATCTTGACAAGATTAGCCTTGTCTATCAGGGACAATGTCTGACAGTCTCTGGTCCCATACACTGTCGGCATTTTATGCCACAAGTATTCAGATCACAGCTACATATAGTATCACAAATGTGTCTAGTAGCCAGCTAGAAATATGATTGCACACCCCTGTACTTTCCTGAGTAAGTTAACAAATCTGGTCCCGTGTAGCTCAACTGACGGAGTGCCGGATGATATGACAGCTTGTGTTGTGAGCTTGGCACTAATGCTGACAGAGTAAGGGGTTCATTATCAATGGGGCCACTCATAATGGAAATGCTTTTGCAGTCGTTTTATGGTGAAGTGCTTTGTGTCCCGAGTCATTCATCCAAATCCTCTTCTTGAATATAGCCTACTTTTTACCGATTTGGAAGAGGTAGAGAGAAGACATATACACAACTTGGGAAAACAGTTTCATTTACACTTCAAACCAAATTGCAGCCTGCAATGTGTCTCAAGCCAATTATCTCTCATGGTGGTTTAAAGAATCAGATTACAAACTATCCCCAATATGTGTGCAGTGGATTTACATCAGGATTTCTGTGCAAATCGGTGCAGAAATGACAGCTATCCTTTCATCCAAGGCACATTTTAATGACAAGTGTAAATGGAAAATCCATTTATTGGGGGGTGGGGTGGGGTGGGGGTGTCATCTTACCTATAACAGAGAGGGTTAGCGTGTGCTGTGCCGAGCTTTTGCGATCCCTCACTACAACTGTGTAGCGTCCCGTGTGCTGTGGTGCTGCTTCTGCTATAACCAGTGTGCTTCTCTGATCACTGTTCTCCACCCACAGCTCTGCTCCATCCACTATCTACAGAACAAGAGAGAATTGAGGGGGGAAGGTAGAGAGAGGTAGAGCAGTAGACAGAGAGAGACACACACAGACAGACACAGAGAGAGAGAGAGAGAGAGAGAGAGAGAGAGAGAGAGAGAGAGAGAGAGAGAGAGAGAGAGAGAGAGAGAGAGAGAGAGAGAGAGAGAGAGAGAGAGAGAGAGAGAGAGAGCTTTGACTTTTAACCAAGCCTTTAATGGTCCAATTTTTCATTTTCATTCACATCAAGATAACAATATTAACACAGATACTCCTATACATAGTGAAAACAACAATCTCCATACACAGTAAAAACAAAAAGATACAGACCTTCCCTTTTTTTCAGAAATTAAGAAGAAGCAGTTGGTTTTCTATGGTGCACAGCACATCCCCATGTCCCCAAACAGAAATTAAGTCTTCCAAGTTTGAAATCATTTTGAAAAACATGAATTAAATTTTCAGCCGAGCAGCCACTAGACCCCCGAATATGAGTGTAGCATCCATGGACCTTGTGCCTTTCATTTTGTTTCTTCTGCTAAGCCAAACGTTCATTTTTGCCTGACCTATCAGAAAATTAATGAAGGTGACACGTCTGCACTGTGCTGCCGTGTACCTCGGATCATTGACAAACAGGCTGTCTTCGAGAACCTCTCCTAAACCTCTGAGCCACTGTTGTGGTACAGAGAAAAGAGGGCTCAACCTGTGACATCTGAGCCATAAGCGCTGTAGAGTTTCTTCATCATTAGAGAAAAAGCAGTGGCTCCCTGCCCTAGATCAATGTGTGCCACAGGTTTGCTCGTAGCCACAGCCCCATGTACCACCCTCCACTGTATATCCACAGTGCATTTCTCTATGGGGGTTTGTACAGGGACCTCCAGCTGCCCTTGGGGAATGATCCTGGTGCCAACACACTCAACCAACTCGACTCCTGTACACCGGCTACTGATGTTCTGTTGAGAACCTTTACAGTGACTGCATACAAGGCCTTCTGTGATGTACTTAAGAAGTCACATAGTTCTGTTGTTTTGAAAGACAGAATGGCCCCCTTCACTTTCTACTGCTCCTCCACTGCTGTACAGATGGACAAATATGGAAAAACAGGTTGCATAGCTGGCTGACCCTCTCCACACTCTGCTCCTAGTGCCTCTCTGAAGAAGTCAGGAAGTGCACTGATCACTTCCTCCAACAAACTCTCCATTAAACGAAGAGATTTAAAGCCAGTCTCTTGGCTCAAAATGTCAGCCGTCTTCCACTGTCCTCCTGATCTGATACACACTAACTTTGTAAGTCCAGCTCTCGTGAGGGCTCTCCGTACACTTACGGAGCTGAGCATCCTGCTGTGGGAGTAGTCTCTTTTGGTGCTTAAGACCATTCCCCAAGCTCGGAGGACAGACTGACAGAAGGGTGTCGTAGTGAACTCCATGCCAGCTAAGTCCAGAAGGAACAAGTGTTTGTCATAGTTCAGGTTCATAACCCTCTGAAGCAACACAGATGCTTCGGAGGTTTATGAACCTGACTCCAAAGTTGTTGGTCATGGTATAAAAGTTGCTGCACAGTTTGAAGGTGAAAAGCCGTAATATGACTGCAGAGGACAATCAGGTCCTGGCCTCCTTCTAGCACTGGTAGGAACAGTACAGCAGACTTGGTCCAGTGAAAGCTTCCCCAGAAGAAGTTTACCAGCGTCCTCCGTATTTCCCTTATGAGCGTGTCCAGAGGTTCTACAACTGTAAAGTGGTGCCAGAACATCGAGGCATCGAGGACAACTGAGGCTGGATCCAAGTCCATCTAGACAATCAGGCACTGATATTTTCAATTAAACCCTCCCAGGTTTTGCTCAGAAAGCGGTCACTGTCCAGAAAGACACCTAGGCATTTTATCCTTTCTGTATTCCACTGCAGCCCCACTGGTAACGTTGGCTTCTCATTATTGTTCCACTCCTCCAGTAAGAGACCCTCAGATTTTGACCAACTGACTTGCAGGGGAAGCTTGTTCATAAAAGGCAAATTTCTGCTTGAGAATTTTTAGATCGTTTCGAGTTGTTATGAAAACTGTGACATTGTCAACGTATGCTGATAAGCTAACTGTATTGGTGATGTTCCCTGAAAAGGTTAGTCCTGAGAGCCCCTGCCTGAGCTGAAATAAGAGGTTAAATGGCCAGGGAGTACAGCATTCCAGATAAGGGACAACCCTATATTATACCTCTCTGAACAGAGACAGGTCGGCTGAGTCCACTTCTTACCTTTAACACAACACTGAACCCAGAATACAATAACTTGATCCAATGAATAAATGTATCCCCAAAACCAAAACCTTGACGTGTTTTAAACAAATAGCAATGATCAACCCTATCAAAAGCCTTCTCTTGATCTAAGGAAAGCAGGCCAATGTCCAGCTCCTGGAGCTTGGATATGTCAATAATGTCCCATATAAAAAAAAAGATGAACTTTAATTGTATGGTCAGGAACACAGTATGTTTGGCTGCGATGTACAACCATATCCATGCACTGTTTGAGTCGTTTTGAAAGACATTTTGCAATCATCTTATAATCAGTACATAAAAATGAAACCGGTCTCCAGTTTTTCAGTAGGCCAAGATCTCCCTTTTTGGGTAGCAGTGTCAGGACAGCCCTTCTACATCTCAAAGGTAGAGTTCCAGAGTCTAAACAGTCTTTAAATACATCATGTAAGTCTTGTCCAATTAGAGTCCAGAACGTCTTGTAAAACTCTGAAGGAAGTTCATCAACTCCGGAGGCTTTGCCAAAGTTGAGCTGCTGAACCGTTGCAGACATCTCGTCCAAGGAGATGGGGGACTCCAGCGAGGCTACCTGTGTTTCACCCAACTGGGGCAGTCCCTCCAGCATCTCCTCCACACAGTCAGAGCCACAGATCGCCACACTGAACAGGCTGCTGTAAAAGTCTATGGCCAACTTCCTCATCTCCGATGGATCAGTTGTTATTACCCCACTGGGAAGTTTGAGATGCATCATCACATTATTTTTCCTAATTTTTCTTTCGAACTTAACGAAAAAAAGAAGTTGGAGCATCTATATCTTTAATGGTGGAGATTTGGGTTCTGATTAAAGCACCCTTTGCTCTCTCATGTAGGAACCTACCTAAAGCCTTCCTCCTACTTTCCCAGGTGCTGCTGTTGCCATCATGTCCAATAATCACTTAATCTTCTAATATCTTAATTTCTCTCTCTAATTCTTCAAAACAGATTTTCTCTGTACTGTCAGTGTTTTTTTGTATTGCTGACATAAAATCCCAATTTGTGTTTTTCCTACCTCCCACCATTGAGCTAAGCTCTCAAAATCTTTCTTCCTCAGCCTCCAATGACTCCAGAAGTCAGAGAAGAGCTGACAGAAAGCTTTATCATACATTAGCCGTACATCGAAGTGCCAGTAGGAACAGTGCCGAAATTGAACTCGTAAGGAAAAATCTGCCACTACTAAATGGTGATCTGAAAATCCCACAGGTGATATCGTGGACTTAATCAACCTGTTGCTATATGTTTGATTAAGGTAAATCCTATCCAACCTGGCTGCCCTCACACTACCCTCGGCAGCTTTTACCCATGTGTACTGCCTAACTGCTGGATTAAGTGTCCTCCAAACATCCGTGAGGTCGTTTTCTGTGACCACACTGGACAGAAATTAAGCTGACGGTGGATGGGGCTCTTCTGAGTTTCTGTCAACTGTAGGATGCATAGTGCAATTCCAGTCTCCTCCCACCACTATGATTGAGCCACTATTAAACTGTTTAAGTTTATCCTTCAGTTTGCTAAACAATCTCAAGTGATCAGTGCCAGTATTATAAGAATACACATTTATATACACAAACAGTATTTCTCGGATTGTTGCCTGAACTACTTGGAGTCTGCCCTGCTCCCCTTCACATATCAAAACATTTGTTAAAAGGAGGCGCTGCAAGAAAAGAACAGCTACACCTGCACTAAAGTTGGTACCATGGCTGAAAAAAACATGGCCTGCCCAACTCATTCCCCACGCTATCTCGTTGTCTACAGAGCTATGTGTTTCCTGTAAGAAGAGCACATCTGTGTGTTTAGCTCTACTCAGCTCAGCTACCATACCTTGCTTAACTCTATCCCATCCTCCATTAATATTTACACTTCCTACCCGCAAACTTTCCATTAAAAAAACAGAAAATGAAGGATAAGACAGTGAAACCTTTCAAGAGGAAAAACCCCTTTTTGCGTATCACCCATATTTTAATTTTGTACATCTAAAGGAACCTTTCCTTGCTTTTCTTTCCTAAGTTTAGTCAGAATCTTCTTGAGATGAAACCTCTTCTGTTTACTGACCTCTTCATATCCAGCCGTTTTTTCTAATCTCCATAACAGAGTTAACAAACCTCTCCACATCAGAGAAGAAATCTGCTGCTTCCATAGACTGTCTGCCATAAATTTCATCAAGGAAATCATTAATGTCCTTTAAAGGGGTTCTCCCTATAGTCCCCGGGTCCTTTGTTCCCCGCTTTGTATGAGACCGGGGAATATCGGACCTTTTTTGTATACAGAGGGCCCTATATTCCCCACTTTTCCCCAAAAGGGTCCTATGTTCCCCGTTTTGTATGTGCAGGGAAACATGGGACCTTTGTTCCCCTAGGGCACCCGGGGAACATAGGACCCTATTTATAAAGAAAGGTCCTATGTTTCCCGGTCAGCAGGTTTGACGCTGTTTGGCGCAAAAAGTGCATTTTCAATAATACATTATTTAGGGCAGATTATTAAGAAGACAATGAATCATACGATTTCTATTTTTATATCACAAAAACGAATTCACAAAGTCCAGGTTGGCTAAAGTATGGCTCTGATATTTATGCGTGAAATGTGTCACTTATCGAGGAAAATGCGCCTCGCCGAGGAGGTGAGCTGGCTCGTCTGTGTCTGAATGTAATATAGTAAGCCTATGTTCCTTGGGCAATTGTACCCGGGCGTAGCTCAGTCGGTAGAGCTCTCGCCTATGGATCGCAAGGTCGTGAGTTCGATCCCGGGTGCCGCCAACTCAGCGTATGAGTAGCACATTGTGCGACAAGTGCTGGGAGCTGAGGATAGGTGTCGTGTTCCGTCCTCAGCAGTCCATCTCCCAGAGGTCTAGCGCATTGTACCAGGGATAGACTCCTGCGAAAGCTGGCTGATACCGACAATAGGCCAATTCCGACCCACTTCTTCTATGTTCCCTAGAAAGCCGTCGTTCCCATCATAACCACACCAGCTTATTGGGAAAAGCATCTGACAGATATTAGATAGAAACCATCTGCTCAGTAAGGCCCTTTAAGCATCATAATTGTAATGATAATAATAATAATAACAACAATAATAATAATAATAATAGCCTAATAATAATAATGATGATGATGATGATGATGATAATAATAATAATAATAATAATAATAATAACAATATAGCCTTATATTAGAAATGCTAAAAATTGGATAATTGAAATATTTATAATTATAAAATAGGCTAATATAGCATGGTAATAACAATAAAATAATAACAATATCTGCCTGGTCTCTTAAGATTCTAAGATGCTGTATGCTACAGAAATAACGGGACATAGGCCTAGGCTAATGAATACGCCTTTTTGACAAAATATGAATGAAAGGCTAATCAACAACGCTAAAGCTGAATCACAAAACACATATTGCTCGAAAAATAATTTATAAATAGCCAAATGCACACATGATTTCGAGTTTGGAAATATTTAAAACTTGTCGTGGATGTGTGGTCATCTGCACGCAAGTTTCCTGGCGTTCTAAATCACACGATCAAAATTCACCAATGTCTAAACCGCCCGCCAACTTGCAACAATTTGCAACAATCGGTTGTTATCGGTGATAACTCGTGGACTCACTGTCATGTGCTTACTAGACTACAAGAAGACAAACAATGGCGATAGTTATGGATGGTGATCGAGGGGGCAAAGTGTTGGTACATGAGAACTTCAGATATCAGAAGCACTGCACCAATCAAGACACCATTAGATGGAGGTGCTGGAGGTGGAACTGTAGAGTGCCACTGATCACAAATAGATTTGAAGTGGAGGACGTGGATGCTAACATTATTGTGCATGATGTTGGGGAACACGTGCATCTCCGACGGAGAAATGGTGCACCGTGCAGAATTCCGACAGGGGGTGATTGCAGAAGTTGCGAGGGAGCCAACAGTCCCAATCAGAAGGATCTATAATGCGCAAAGGGTCCTGCAGCATCGGCAACGTCAAATCCAGGGTGGCGGCGACAGACCACCACCACAGGGATTCCAGTCTGTAAGGACTGTTATGGCCAGAGCACGCGCAGCAGTCATGCCCCCGATTCCAGCTACACTTGAGGATGTCGTCATCGAAGGTGCATGGGCTGAAACATGGGACAGGGAACAGTTCCTCCTGCACCAAGACAACGAGTGGGCTATCGCTGTGTTTGCCACAGAGGGAAACATCAGGAAGCTGCGAGGCTGTGGAACCGTATATATGGATGCAACGTTCAGAACGTGCCCCCGCCCCTTCAGCCAAGTTTTTACAGTACTTGGAAACATGCATTAACGTTAGGCTAGTTAGGCCTTGGAGATTTTTGTTTTAGACCATGCCTTTTCTGGGGGGCTTCTGCCGTAGACCAACCCTTTTTCAGCCAAGCTTTTACTAGAAGCATTTTGTTATTAATAGCCTATTATCAGTGTTACTATTGATAGTATTATGCCTGTAATTGTTATTTGTTATTAGGCCTCTTTTATAATTAGGCTATTGTTATTATTATTATCATTATTATCATTAGGTTGTTGTTATTATTATTATTATTATTAATTATTATTATTATTGATATTATTACTATTACTATAATTCCAAAGTAACGGGGAGTGCAGTAGAGAGGTGAAAAAGAGAGTGCAGGCAGGTTGGAGTGGGTGGAGAAGTGTGTCAGGGGTGATTTGCGACAGAAGGGTATCAGCAAGAGTTAAAGGGAAGGTTTACAAGATGGTTGTGAGACCAGCTATGTTATATGGTTTGGAGACAGTGACACTGATGAAAAGACAGGAGGCGGAGCTGGAGGTGGCAGAGTTGAAGACGATAAGATTTTCACTGGGAGTAATGAAGAAGGACAGGATTAGGAACGATTATATTAGAGGGACAGCTCAAGTTGGACGGTTTGGAGACAAAGCAAGAGAGGCAAGATTGAGATGGCTTGGACATGTGTGGAGGAGAGATGCTGGATATATTGGGAGAAGGATGCTGAATATGCAGCTGCCAGGGAAGAGGAGAAGAGGAAGGCCAAAGAGGAGCTTTATGGATGTGGTGAGGGAGGACAGGTGGCTGGTGTGACAGAGGAAGATGCAGAAGACAGGAAGAAATGGAAACGGATGATCCGCTGTGGCGACCCCTAACGGGAGCAGCTGAAAGTAGTTGTAGTAGATTACTATTACTATTATTATTATTATTATTATTATTAAAGAAGAACATCAAAGGATGTAAGGTAGCACTCATCAAATGAAAAAAAGACACAATTCTCTATTTTACCATTTCATAGTTTGGCATCAGTCATTCACTTGGCCGGGTGGTCTTCTTCAGAAACCTTAATGACTGATGCCAAACAATAAAATGGTGAAATAGAGGACTGCCTCTGTTATTTTTTTACCATTTGGTGAGTGTTACCTTACATCCTTTGATGTTCGTCTTTGATTCATGTTTTTGGTTTAGCACCTCCACAAGCCTTTAGTTTTTTGAGAAGCACATTTTACTATTATTAGGCAATTAGCCTATTGTGTAAGGTAGGCGGCCTCCGTTGATGGATACTTTGTGCTGGTCCTAAATTCCAAGTCCTGGTCTAAGTTCTCTGCCTAAAAAGTTCATCATTAAAGTCTTTTTGAAAGAAAGTCTGCCAAGTGATTTAATATGGAAAACGAACTGCAAAGTAACAAGAAAGTGGCAGAAGTGTCCAGTGCTGTGCAAATTGAACTTTGTGCGAAGGTGGAAATGGCTAGGTTATACTGGTAGGCGGGCCTACTGCAAGACAAACTTGCGTTGATTGCCGACTGTCCATGCTGAGCCGGAGAGCCAACTAACTAGGCCTACTGCAGTAAATATTGGTAATAAATAACAATAAAGCAAATTACAGCCTCCTCTAGGCCGAATTTGGATACGCACTCAAGGTGACCTGCAATATACAACAGCCAACAATGGTAATACGGCCTAATTTAATCAGTGGAGGAAGATTGTCGTAGCCTACAACTCAGCCATGACCCCAGCTTTTATTATTTTGGACCCGTTAAGGAAATAATTTGCAAAAAGGGTTCTAAGTTCCCTGGTTTGTTCCTCGATTGGCAATAGCGGGGAATATAGGACCCTTTATTTGGAAAAAGGTCCTATGTTCCCCTGGAAACAGCGGGGAATATAGGACCCTTTTTCCAAAAGAGGGTTCTATGTTCCCCGGTGTCTATTGCAACCGGGATTATAGGACCTTTTTAGGGGAAAACGGGGAACATAGGACCCTTTTTCCGAATGGGTCCTATGTTCCCCGATCTAGGACCCGGGGACTATAGGCACGGCCCCCTTTAAAGAATATGACTGCTGATCACCTTGTGACATAATATCCCTAAACTGCGATAGGCTGTCCTCCTCTAACATTTCCTCATCTTTATTTCTAGCGTTTTCACAGTGTGACTCACCTGTTGCAGAGACCTGACTCTCAGCCTCAGCTGAGTGACTGTCTCTCACTGGTTCTGTCCGTCCTCCGTCTCTGCATGCATCCATAACATGTGCTTCAGTATCACTTAGATTTCCGTCATTTACATCATTGGCTGTATTGCTCAGTTGTTTCATTTCCCTTCATACCAGGTTGCGGATCCGCGGTGATCTGCGGATCACCGGCTGCTGCGCTGTTTGGGGGCTACCGCTCTCAGCGGCGCCTCCAGTATGTGGCTCGCCTGAACTGCTGCCCGTTGTGGGCTCCCCGCGCGGGCGGGATGAACGTTTGTGGCCGGCTTCGCCGCACTCAAAACATTTCATACTGCCAGAACTTGCATACAGAGTGTAGAAACCATGTTCGTATTTGACTTTAAACGACACTTGTAGATGTTCTGAGGGATCATCTCAATACATGAAGGCCTGTCTCCGCAGGGAGTTAACATGCTGCAGTCTAGCGTCGTCACAACCCAGACGAACTGTTCTGAACCCGCTAACAAACTTCCCGAAACGACTCACTTCTCTTTCAGTGAGCTCGTTCGGGATGAATGGCGGTACGCCTGACACGGTGACACGTGTCGATGGCACAAGCAATGGAGATACAAACAGATCGTCTGTAGCACCAGGCCTCTCTCAACCAACAGGTGGACCAAACGCTCCTCTCGGACAAAAGCCACCACGGATTTATTCATCCGACAGCCGTACGTGATATTCTCATAGCCGTCCTGCTCTCCTGCAGCCAGGAGAACCTGTTCGACAGTGTACCAAGAGTCAACCACAACTCTAACCCCGTGTCTGATAGACAGGGGTGGCGAACCCTCACCAGGGAGGGACGCCATAATGCACACCGCCAAACTCCGACCAGCTAATCCAGTCACTTCCCAACAACCAGCAACGAAGTAAAATTAAACTCTTCTTACCGTACCATGTAGAAAGAAAAGTGAAAGCAGTGGAAAAACAGTGAATTCATTCAACACCCTCACACACCCTGACACACCCAACCTACCAGCATGCAGTGCTGAGAGCGAGAGAGGAGAAAGAAAGAGAGAGAGAGAGAGAGAGAGAGAGAGAGAGAGAGAGAGAGAGAGAGAGAGAGAGGTTTTTTTCAACAATACTTTGATTTAAAAAAAATTACAAAAACGTTACAACAAAATAAGCAGCTCATCACACATTTTTGTAACACCACACACTGCGAAAACTTTCAAGATCTTCCATTATTTTGAAGTAGAAAAAAATCAATTTTTAAACGAGCTCTTAACATTTTTACAAACACAAAAACAGCATCATCATCCCCAGCTTCCTCCATTCTGTTTCGTCTGCTCAGGTACACGGCCATCTTTGCACTCCCCAGAATGAAATTAAGAAACTGGCATTTGGCCTTGTTTTTCTGAGAGTACCTGTAGCCCAGAATGAACACGGGTTGGAAAAGACTTCCCCAAACAATCCAAAAACATTTTCCAGCAATGTAAAAAGTGGCAGCAATCGACAACATTCCATGAAACAATGAAAGACGATTAGCGCAAAATGGGCAATCATGGCTGACATCAGAATTAATGACAGAGACAAAAGCATTAACGGCCACAATACCATGTAAAACCCTCCACTGCAGGTCTGCAGCTGTTTTGACCAATGGTGGTTTGTCCAGTGCTGTCCACTCAGGTCCAGCACTGTCACTCAGACCTAAGTGAGCCCTCCATGGGGTGTCAGGTTTACAATTTGATTTGTCCCTGTGCAGAACTTTAACAAATATTTTGTACACTGACCTCCCATTTGGATCCTGAAAGGAAAAAACAGAGGGATTCTCACTTTTTAAGAGGTCCTGTACAGTCCTTAAAATCTGGGGAAATGTTAATTGAAGGGAAAACATCATCCTCATCAGGTCTAACAGAACCATTATAATACTGGATCAACAGTGTCCGCCCAGCACTTGTGAGAGCTTCCCTCCATTTGTTAAGCAGCAGAGTGAGGACACAAGTTGATCTCAGCTCTAAGCGGGAGGCAAGAGGAGCTGCATTGTCCTTGCCTGGGTCTGCAAACTGAACTACCTGTCCCAGAGTCACCACGTTCGACACACAGAACCACCCAGCAGAGTTGGCTCCATTTGACAGACTGCACTGAAATGGATGCCATGTATGACTGGTTCCTGAAGCAGCCAAAACAAAGAGCCGAGTTGTCTCAGTCTCTCTTTAACAAATTCCACACCTTGAACAGCCCACAGTAGAAGTCAGGTAGGTCCTTGATGTTAAGCTGCTTCAAGTCCATCAAAATCAAAGATCTGTCCAGTCCCAGGCCACCTAGCTGACTCAGAATGGTGCAAGCCAGCGACCTCCACACTAGCTCAGCAGGACCATACAGAAACCTTTGCAGGAACTGGAAACGGAAGGTAGCCCCCCTGCTGCTCAGGTGGATCAGGCCCTGCCCTCCTTCAACCCTCGGCAGATACAGCATACACTGAGGCATCCAGCGCAGTTTGTCCCAGAAGAAGTTGACAAGAAGAGCCTGGATCTTGGACAGCAGGTCTGGTGGGGGTCAACAACTGACAGGTGATGCCATAACATTGATGATATCAAGTTGTTGGTGATCAGGACTCGACCTCTGTAGGACATCTTGGTTAAAATCCACTTCCCCTTTGCCAACTGACCCTTGACCTGTTCAAGAACATTTTCCCAGTTTTTAAGGACAACAGACTGATCACCCAGAAACACTCCTAAATATTTCAGCCCCCCACCTTCCAAATCAACCCCCCAGGCAAACTGAACCTTTTCTCCAGTACACCCCCAACACTGACAGCTTGGCTTTTGATCTCTGGCTGAAAATATTAAGCCAAACTGGACGATGTCCCTCTCCAACATGTCAATATCCTGCTGACTGTTCACCAGAATTATTAAATCATCCGCATAGGCTGACAGTTTTAAGGGTGCACTACAACCTGGGATAGTTATACCCTGAAGGCCAGATCTGAGTTTGTGTTACAGCAGCTCAAATGCTTGGGAATATAACATGCCCAAGAAGGCACAGCCTTGTTTAATTCCCCTTTGCATTTGAAAAGGAGCACTCAAACCACCATTGATTTTCAGCACACTCTGAATGTCAAAATACAGAACCTTAAGTTTGCTAATAAAGCCAGGACCAAAACCAAAGTTCCTCAATGTGAGCCAGAGATATTCATGCTCAACACGATCAAAGGCTTTTTCTTGATCAGCTGATATGATGCCGGCATTGAGGCCAAACAGACTACAGATCTGTAAAAAGTCTCGAATCAGGATGATGTTATCTGAAATCAACCTGCCAGGTACAGAGTAGGTCTGGTCACAATGAACCACCTGTTCCATCACTTTACTCAGCCTAGCTGCTAACACCTTTGAGAGGAGCTTATAATCAGGCCTCCAGTTTTTAATGGACTGTGGGTCACCTTTCTTGAGCAGCAAGGTGAGAACCGTCCGCCTGCAGTTCAATGGCAGACGCCCTCCAGCGAGACTGTCATTCAGCACCGCCAGCAGATCTCCCTGACCACCATCCAGAAAGATTTGTAAAAATCAACAGGTAGACCATCACTTCCAGGAGCTTTCCCACTCTGCATACTCTGCAGAGCAGCATAGAGTTCATCAGAGGAAAGAGCTGCTTCCAACTCTACATTGCTCTGAGTCACTGCCTGCTCCTCTCTATGCTCACATCTAAATAGGTTACTGTAGAAGCTGACAGCACACTACGAATCGCGGTATGGTCAGTCAGCACCTGCCCGGTGTCAGATCTTAAGCTGTGAATGAACTGCTTCTGTCCATTCTTATGCTCCAGGCCAAAGAAAAAGTGTGGTGGGACATCCATCTGGGCTACATGTTGAGAGTGAGACCTGACCAAAGCGCCCTGAGCTGAAACACACAGCAGGTTGTTCAAAAGACACTTTTTCGCTGCGAGTGCCTCAGTATGGTGTTGGTCCCCTGTGGCCTCAGCTAAGTTCTGGAGTTCCTCTACTTCAGACTCCAGAGCTTTCACTGAAGTCATTAAGGTTCGTGTGACATTCCCAGTGTACTGTTGACACAGTTGTCTTATTTGGACTTTACCAAAACCCTCCACTGTTGTACAGGCACAAAATCAGATATTGTACTTTGGTGGTTTTTCCAAAAAACAGACAAAAATGTCCTCGAAGTTTCTATCCTCTAGTAAGGCTGTGTTAAAATGCCAATAGGCACTATTGGATTTTACACATTTCATAAAGACAGAAACCATTGCTAGCAAGTGATCAGAGAAACCAACAGGGCTGATGATGCAACTTTTAAACACATTAAACTGATGTTTCAAACAATAGAAATTATCAAGCCTGGCCATAGACATCAAGTTATCCTTAACATGTGTCCAGGTATATTGTCTCTGTTTGTTATGAAACCCTCTCCACACATCACACAATTCATGAGCCTCAATAAGATAAATCAGATGACTGCAAGAGGCAGCATGAGGCTCTGCATGGTTCCTGTCTAACCTGCTGCCCTCAGTACAGTTGAAACCTCCACCAATGAATAAATAGTCCTCACTGGTACAATTTTCAATAACCTCATCAAAAGCATCCAGGAAGACTAACCTCTCCACTCCCACAAGTGGAGCATAAAGATTAATAAACACAATTTTTATTCATACGCTACTGTTAATTTTAACAGGCGGCCTTTAATAACTTCCTCAGACTCAACAGACTGAGGAATAAAATTCCTGGAAAAAAGAATCCCAACTCCACTACTGTTACTGGTTTTGTGACTTAAAAAGGTCTCACCAGTCCATTCTTTCCTCCAGTCAGCCTCGTTATCAGTGGTACTGTGTGTCTCTTGTACAAAAAACACATCTAACTTTTTAAGAGCACACAGCTTGAAAAGAGAGGCCCTTTTCTCACCATTCCTTGCCCCATTTAAATTTAAGCTTCCCATTCTTATGTCTGCCATAATACAGAAAAGACATTGCGAAACAGAAACAAGTGGACAGAGAAAGAATAAACTGAAAAACTTATTCATTATTCCCTAACTGCTTTTTGACCTTTTGAACAAGTTTTTTCAAACGAAAAGTTTCCTGTTCAGTGAAAGCTTTCTCCCCCAGACTACCAGGACTTCTCAGAAAAGTCTTCACTGAATCAATGAAGAGTTGCAAATCAGGAAACACTTTGTCAACTTTTACATTTCTGGCCCCTTTAGTGTCCTGCAAGAACTTCCTAATATAATACTCACTAGAGAGTATCCCGTCTGTTTTTGAGTCCCCGTCTGCAAGGCAGCCAGAGACTCCACATCACTCACCTCATCACCTTCACTTTCATCCGACTGCAGACACCTACTCTGATGAGAAACCTTTATCGCTATACTAGAAGGCGGAGACACCTCATCAGGTTTCCCCTTCTTATCCTTTATCAACATCACATGTTCCTCCTCCAGAGAAACATTCTGCTTCATTTGTTTCAGACTGTCCATTACATCACAGTTAATAGTATCTGTGGGACAGTTTTCAACAACCTCTACAACAGTAGGTGTAGGGCCCGGATCGGCAGCACCCGAACCCATAGCCCCTGAATTTGCCGAACCCGGATCATCAACAACTGAACCAGCAGCCCTTGCTTTAGCAGAACCTGAATCAGCAGCACCCGAACCAGCAGCCTCTGGGTTAGCTGAACCAGGAACAGCAGACAGAAACTCAGTTTCACTCCGTTTTTTTTTTTTTCTTGCTGCATTTGTTCCTGCTTTGAGCTCGGCGCTGCAGTCCCAGTTTGCTTGGGGCCCTGTGCTGCAGTCTCACCTTCATTTGGCTCAGCAGTTTATTTCTCTGGACAGGAACGGATGAGATGACCCTCCATTCCACAGCCAAAACATTTCATTGTCTCTGATGATACATACACATCATAGTCAAAACCATCAACTCTGAAGTTCAATATTAAATTTAACTCCGTATTGTTCCTCAGAACCATTAAGACCTGCCTTCTGAAGGAAACAATATTTTTCAAATGTGGAAAAAACACAACGACTCCAGTATTCATTCTAGATGCGGACTTAACACTGTTATAGCCAACGATTGCTAAACCGCAATCTTCCACCGAACAACTGAAATTAGGACAGTTTAAATCCATGTCGGCGTGTGAGCTCCTCCAGCCCAACGCCTCCGACTCCGTGAGTCTGTATGACTCACAGCCGGGCCAGTCAAAACCGTCCTATCAAAACATACCACCACGATCTGTCAAAACACAGCCCCCCCCCAAAAAAACCCCCACAAAATAACGAAAAATAGAAAAGATAGAAAACGCTGAAATGCGCACTCACTCTCACAGACTTCCGTGAGAGAGAGAGAGAGAGAGAGAGAGAGAGAGAGAGAGAGAGAGAGAGAGAGAGAGAGAGAGAGATCACCCATTGGCAAACACAAACAAAACTAGAGCAAAATGCAGTGCTGTCTGGCTCTAAATCGACAGCACACCATAGCAGATTATTTGAGCATGGTGACTGATCAACAGCTAAAAAGAACCTTGGCTGTGTACAGACTGAGTGAGCACAGCCTTGCTGTTGAAAAGAGGAGACACAGGAAGACCTGCTCCCTGCAGAGCAAAGGCTGTGCTGTCACTGCACCCTCAGTGAGCCCGAAACAGAACTACACTTCCTCACCACATGTGAAATATATAAACATCTTAGAGAAGCACATTTTAAACAATTCCAACTAATAACAAAAGGTTTTGTTAACCTATCAGATGAAGAAAAACTGCCAGTCCTACTAGGGGACGACCCAAAGAGCTGTAAGTTAGCAGCAGTCTAGTATGTTGCTGCCTGCCATAAAGTGAGGGACAGTGAGTATAATTTAGCAGCAGTCTATGATGCTTCCTGCCACAAAGTGAGGGACAGTGAGTGACACACATTGTTGCTGCCGTATTTGATAACAGTATGTTCTTTTGCATTATGTTTCTTTGCAGTACTATGTTTCTTTGCAGTAGTGTTTTTGTTTTCAATGGTGTTTTCCAGTTGATGTTTGGTTTTTTTCAATGTTTGGATGCTTGCTTTGGCAATATGTACATCGTTACGTCATACCAGTAAAGCCATTTGAATTTGAATTTGAGAGAGAGGTAGAGAGGTAGAAAGAGAAAGAGACAGAAAGAGGAGCGAGAGAGAGCGCAAGGTAGAGCGAGGTAGAGAGGTAGCGAGAGACAGACAGACAGACAGGCAAACACCATGACAAGGAGGATGAGGCCAGTGAGCAGACGAGTTTTAGATTGTAAAATGTTTATAACATGTATTCACTTAGTAATGCCACACAAAAAAATAATACAAGGCTGTGATAAGATATGACTGGGCATCACACCTACTGTACCTGATCTTTGTTTCTGAGCCAGCAAGACACCACGGGAGGGCTGCCCGAGAACAAACACGTCAGACGTGCACACTCTCCCACATGCACGCTGACATGCTGCGGTGGGTTCTCAAAATGAATTGCAGAAGCTGTAACACACACGGCACATAAGGGAATGAATAAGGGGTTTTGACCCTCAGAACTTGGAGAATTTCTTCCATAAATAACATAATGTGTGTGTTTGTGTGTTTGTGTGTGTGTGTGTGTGTGTGCGCGAGCGCGTGTGTGTTTGTTTGTTTATACATGTGAAGATAAATGTAAACACAAATCTATCTTTCAGTGTTTTTCACACTTCCTTATTTACTTTTACCAGTTTACAAGTACCGCTTCCGGTGTGGGAAGATGGTGGCGCAAATTCACGTTTGCGGCGGCCTCACCCAGTACCGGTGTGGGAAGATGGCGGCGCAAATTCACGTTTGCAACGGCCTCACCCAGTACTGTCCATGCAGTGTCTTTGTCCACATCTGCGTCTAAGTTTTGTCTTTGTTTGATGGCTGGGAGAGCTGATGCTGGGTCAGCTGAGAGAGCTTGGTCTGCTGTGTCCTGTGGGCCCAGGGACCATGGCCCTGCCTGGAGCTGTACCCAAACAGGTAACACCAAGGGCAGTCTGCCAGGACGCGGACACAGGGCAGGCTAAGCTAACTACTAGCCATTGCAGACCAGCAGTTCTGATAACACCGCGGGCGGTCTGGCAGTGACCTTGCCTGGCATTGACTGTGTTTTTGGTGTTGTCGTGTGGAATGGGGGGAGGTGTCGAAGAAGTCTGGCTGGGAGAGCTAGTGTTGGATCAGCTGGAGGAGCCTGGTCTGTTGCGTCCGGTGGGCCCAAGAACCACGGCCCTGCCCGGAGCTGCACCCAAAGAGGAAACACCGAGGGTGGTGTGACAGGAAGTGGAAGCGGGACAGGCTAAGCTAACTGCTAGCACATGCACACCAGCAGTTCCAACAGTCTTCCTGGCGTTTGTTCCCTTAGACAGTTTTTTGTTGTTGTTTTTTTTGGTTTCATTTGGATATATGTGTTAGCTTAGATGTACATATGTGTTAATTTGGATATGTGTGTCCTTGTAGTTCTTGTAGTCTTTGGGAATGTGTTTTTGTCTTTGTGTTGCACTACTGTGAGCTGGGGGAAACAATATTTCATTGAAATAAAGTGTTACTGATTCCTGATTTTAGTTCACTTTCAATTCAACAATGCACAAGGAGATTTTGCATTGCATGTAGTTTTCCCTTTATTCTACAGTAACGGTGTGAATGAGTGCTGCTCCTCTCTAAAGACCCCTATTGTCCTACTATAGGTCATGGCAGACCTTCTGTCTAAAATCAAAACAGAAGCACAATTTCCTTCCCAAACACAGATGATACAAACAAGCATAACCTGTCCTTGTGTAATCTAGTGTTTTAGACTATTTAACTTGCATGGTCCCAAAAGCCTGTGTGTTTGTGCAGTGTTAAGACACTGCACAAACACCAAACAGACTAAGAACAATTTATTTAATCCTACACCCCTAGAAGAGAGAAACTCATTATAAGTAGTGAGGGATGAGCAAGCAGGAAAGACAGCACACACACACACACACACATACACACACACACTTTAGCTCACATATCTTTTATGTGCAAAAGTCATATCACAAAGCTTAAAGTGACATAATTGCATGATTACATTAGAGAAGATAGTCCCTCATATGAGTACAAAGCAAGTCCTTGTTCAGTAGTCAAATAGCATCAGCATGGTGGATTTGACTGTGGCTGAACTGATAAGGCTCTACTAGGGTTTGGTTGTTTCAGTGTCCACAGTGCACCTTCTCTATGGAGCATATTGAGCACTGACATCAAAGAGGCTTTCATTTAATACATTCCTCTGTCTAGCTTCACTTTACTCCTAATGAGACACCACAGACCTCACTATTGAGACATCAAACTGCTAAAATTGGATTTTCGTTTGCGTTGAAACAAAATTACATGCTATATGTTTACATAACATACATTCTACACATGTACCAGACCTGCATAGGTTATTGAACTGACGCTTACCACACCACACAGTCGTTGCACCAGGTTAAGGTCAGTACAAAGTCTCTCGCCATCAGAGGATGATAGTTTACAGCCAGGCAATATCATCATAAGAACAAAGGCCAGAGAAAGAAAGTGTGTCTCTAGAGCAGAGCACTAGGAAAACAATCCAACATAGTCTCACAAAAGACAGCGGTCAACATGGACAATAGAATAGAGCAAGGAGACAGTTACCATTCTGTGTGGTACAATGAGAGAGGCAGGATGAGTACATTTGGAACAGACAGGTGCAGCTGTTAGCCAGGTAGAATAGAGAGTAAGAACAAGAGGCAAACGGTGAGACAAGTGTGTCTTACCTGTCCCGGAGTTGGCCCTCCTCTTCGGAACGACTTCTGCAGAGAGAGACCAAGCACAGTGACGTTTGAAGTGACTGGAAGTGTGGGTGTGTGAGAAGGATGTGTGTGTGTGCGTGTGTGTGGGTGTGTCAGTCTGTGGTTATCAGAGCTGATATTCTAAGTTGAACTGTACTCTCCACTGCCTTACATGGTGTTTGCATGGTGTTAGCACCGAGAGCTTTCAGTCGGCACATCAAAGCTACATTGTGTTGGAAGCCTTTTTACACCATCCCCGTCTGGATGAACTGAGAAACATTTCAAGGCAGGAAGCGGTGTATTTCCCTTTCTTGAAAAAAAAAAAAAGGTTTCCTGGCTGTTCTAAAGAACATGGATCTCAAGTATAAACGGAAAAAAACAGCGATTTCCTGTCTGGACAATTAGTACAGTGCAACACAAACATGTGACTTGCTTAGCAATGTCAATATATATAACAATATATAACAATTCACAAAAATATATGCTAGTAATGTAAAGAAATAATCAGTTGGCCTGTTATATATAAAATATTGTAGCGAATTCAGGGGGCAGCCGGGAACCGCCGAAGCTGGGACGCAAACCCGAGTCGCCCACACATGAATGGATGTTGACACAGGTCCATCACTATATATATATATATATATATATATATATATATATATATATATATATATATATATATATATATATATATATATATACATAAATGTCCACAGGATGTTGCAATGAAACCTTCAATCTACAAAAAAGAGCTCAACAATTCAGGAGCAAAGATATTTTTTTTTACCTATTTTTTATAGCTCAAAGTTATTAAATGGAAGAACAAGCTTGTATATATATAGTGCTATATAAAATGCAGTCCATTTACCATTTGCCAAACATCTAACAACGGTCACAGTTCAAAGGTTCCTCGCCAAAGCCTTACCTCTTGGAGGTTCACATGGACTCTGACTTTTTGATGTTTCTTGCAGGCTAGATTGCATGAAATCCTTCATATCATCTTTAGGAGATGGTGCTGGTGACCCTCCGTTTTCCATGGTGTCTTTGGAGGAGGAAGGAGTGAAGTTTGATATAGTGTTCTGCACCCCGCAGATGGTTTCAAAGTCTAGATCCATTTGAGGTTCCAATGACATCAAGGTGAAAGGGGAAGAGACAGTAGACCACAACAATGAAGCTTTCACAAATGTGACTCATGCCGCTACAGCCAGCCCTTACAGTATGCTTTAGTCTAATCACATTAGACTAGAATTATCCACAGAACAAATTACATAATTAATTGTCAGTTGAAAACATCTGGAGTCAAACTGCATGTAAAGAAAGCAAAAAAAATCATACTTACCCATTCTGCATTAAAGCGTTCTCAGTACATGGAGCTACTATTTATTTACACTATCTCACCTCTGACAAACACAGCTGCACAACAGGATGTCTTGCCCACCAGATTCTCTGCCAGGCAGGTGTAGGCACCAGCATCTTCAGGGAGGCACTCCTTAACCATAAATGTCGCCTCTCTGCCATCGAAGTAAGACTTCCCAAACCGAGCCTCTTCACCTACCCACAGGAGCAAACACAAGCACTTGAAAAAGTTTGGCTATGCAATAGCAATAACACAAATAGAAACTACATGTGAAAAAAAAATGTATGAACTCTGGCTGGACAGGTGAACACATTTTCCTCTGACATACTCCTCTTTGTATTCATACTGCTGTCTGGGGTGTGGTGTGAGTTACATCACATATATGAGTGGCAAAAATTCGCCAATTTGCGTCACTTAACAAATTTGCGGCGTAAAGTCACGTTTGCAGCAGCCTCACCTAGTACTGGTGTGGGAAGATGGCAGCGCGAATTCACGTTTGCGGCAGCCTCACCCAGTACCGTCCATGCAGTTTCTTCATCCACGTCTGCATCTAAGTTTGTCTTCGTTTGATGGCTGGGAGAGCTGGCGCTGGATCGGCTGGGAGAGCTTCGTCTGCTGCTTCCTGTGGGCCCAGGGACCACGGCCCTGCCTGGAGCTGTGCCCGAAGAGGTAACATCGACGGCGGTCTGACAGGACACGGAAGCGGGACAGGCTAAGCTAACTGCTAGCCCATGCGGATCGGCAGTTCCGATAACACTGAGGGCGGTCTGGCGGTGGCCTCACCTAGCCTTGACTGTGTTTTTAGTGTCGTTATGTGGAGTGCTGGGAGGTGTGTCGAAGGTGTCTGGCTGGGAGAGCTAGCATTGCATCGGCTGGGGGAGCTTGGTCTGCTGCGTCCTGTGGGCCCAAACACCACGGCCTTGACCGGAGCTGCTCCCGAAGTGGAAACACTGAGGGCGGTACGACAGGACACGGAAGCGGAGCAGGCTAAGCTAACTGCTAGCCCATGCGACCGGCATTTCCAACAGTCATCCTGGCTGGCATGTTGTTCTCCTGGACAGTGATTTCTTTTGTTTGTTTGTTTGTTTGTCTGTTTGTTTGTTTAGTTTAGATATATGTGTTAGTTTGGATATATGTGTTCTTGGAATTTTTGGATGTGTTTTTGTCTTTTTGTTGCACTGTTGTGGGCTGGGGTAAATTATATTTTCTTTCATTTCATATGCGCAAGTGCATGAAATAAAATGACAGTGTTTCTGATTCTGAGTGGTTACTTTATGCTACTGATTTGGTGAGTTAGGCTCTGTTATAGAATTCTAGTTTAAGATTAGAGGGGTTGTTTGACCAAAAAAAATTTTTTTTGATACTCGCATATGTCTTTTTAATTAAAGTGACTTTGTGTATAGATTTAGAATACTTTTAATGTACACAATCTACATTTTGTCTCAAGTACGGTTTAGTATAGGTTCTTCCTGCATACCATTATGTGACCACGACACTCTTATTGGTTGACTTCCTGTAAGAAGCCCGCACAGTGTGATGTCATGTCCTTCGTCCACAGAGCAGTCCTGTAAGGGCTTTGTGAAGAAGGGTGGGTCCAGGCCTCTGAGAGGGGAAGTGCTGAATACTGGAGAGGAGGGGCAGGGTGGGATGAAGGTGAAAGGTCAGAAACAGAACAAAAGAGCTTTTACATGCACATCTGCAACTCTCAATGCTCATGCATCGTCGTCATCATAATCATCGCTCCATTTTCCCCTCATACCCTCATAACTGTGTCTGTTACTTGTACTGCATGTGCACCAAATGCAGCTGTAAATGATCAACTATTGCAAACGCTGTAATTCTGATCATAAGAAAAGGAATAAACAGCTGACCATACACTGGATTGTATTGTCTTTATGCATGCTCAATGATCCAGGTAAGGATTGTATTGATATTTCTCAAGGTGACAGAAGTGCAACAGGTCCTCAATCACCTGACTATCCGGTCATTTAGCATAAAAAGTTCTGTCTCACTTTCATTTCATCACTATGGACAACAAATCTGGTCAGTTCAGCTTTGTTTCTCTTCATTATTTTTCCCCCTCATGTGCTAACCACATCTACATATCAATGTGTTCAGGACTCCAACAACCACAGCTTTTAAAACCTATCCTCAGACCTTGACATCTGTAAAACACAGTTTAAAAATATCTGCTGGCGACACTATCTTGGTTTTAGTGTAGTTTTCCCAAATTTATCAGCTCTCCACTACATTGCAGGACCTACAAACAACCACACATTCACCATTCATTCCTATGAGCAACTGAAAGTTTCCAGTTCACTTAACGTGCACATCTTTAGACTGAGGAAAACAGAGCCTGAAGGAAACCCAGACACATGTGGAGAACATCAAATTTCAGCCAAAGGGCTGAGATCAAGCCAAGCACCTCACTGTGAGGCAACAGCGCAAACCACCAAGTCTTGCCCTTCAACAGCTGATAGCAAAATGAACAAATATCAAAGTCCACAACACTTTACGACCTCACTCAAGACCACATATGCCTTAAAAATTATAAGGTCTGCATGTATTTCCAGTAGTGAGGGAGGAGAGTTTACCCTGTAAAACACAAGCACTGAGAAGGAAATATTCCTATGAGCAACTATATATATATATATATATATATATATATATATATATATATATATATATATGGGGGAAAGTACCAATTCTAGAGTTTCGTGCCGGATTTAGGGTCTGATCAAGACATGAATTAAATCTAGAAGCAGTTGGCGTGACCCCTAGAAAAAAAGGCAGTGTTTATTGTCATGAGTATTTAGGCACTAGAGGTTTTAGTACTAAGCTACTCTTTACAAATGCTACATGCTGACCTTGAAAGGGAACCCAAGTCTGATAGATTCCTACTGCAAAGTACACTATTTGGCTACAGTGTTCATTAAAATGGGTCTAAACTGATTGTATCCTCTCATCTTAGTCTACGAGGTTTGCTGGTTATGAAAATGGCTGTGATTTAATAAAAAAACAAAAACAAAAAAATGATAATAATCTGTGGTGAACCTTTAGTCACTGTTAACTCTTCACCCCACCGTCTTATTTTTTTTCTGGTAGGTAGTACTGTTGGTAATGCAATCGTTTTGACAGTTTTTGGATTTTCAAAGTTCAATAACATTGTGAAAAAAAGATACAGACCTGCCCCTCACCAGATGCTCCTAAAATTGCATATATTTGCATTAAAATGAGTTTTAGATCAATTGCACACAAAAAAGTTTGATAAGGTCTACCTAAAACGACCATGAGTGGTCAAAAAGACAGCTCGTAATTTGCGCGTCATGTCACTATTTATGACGTGTGTGTCATTTCCTCCGCGAAGTTCATGCTCTGTCTTAGAAACGCGCTAGCGTTCTCCAGTGCAGAGTAACAGTCTAAACTTGATTTTTGATTATTTCCAACATGTGGGTGTAACCCACATGATTACATGTACCCTGTGACGTATGTAAGTTCCACGAGTTGCCTCTAGGAGGCACACGAGCTACAGAGTTTAAACCATACAAACAACCGTCGACAATAGAGAAGAGAAATACGGATATTTAGAAATACGGACAACTTTGACTATGGATACTTGAATTATTGATATTTGAACTACGGATATTTGAGCTACAGGACATTTGAACTACGACAAAAAAGATCCCTCCCACGAAGCTTCCTTGGTGAGCCGCTAGCCAAAGCTAAAAAGTAAACAGCTTTCTGTGTTCCATGCAATCATAGCCATTTACGTAGGATATCTTGATTTTATCCAAAGACAGATGATCTCCTGTTGAAGGAAGAAGGAAGACTCTTTTCTCTTGTGTTTTGTACGCTGCTGGAATCCTGGTGAGATAAGAGTTTAAAATCTTGAAATCTAAAGACTGACAATTTCCCATTGGTTGCTAAGCTAAGCTAACCCAGCTAAAACGTATATCTATGATCCTTAGCAGTTCCCATATGATTCAGAGCTTTAAAACCAGTCAGGACACCCGGTCCATAGGGTTTATTTGCTGTAGGAATGTTAGACATTTTAATATAATAATATGCTTGTTGTTAAAAAAAACTAAGCTCCAGTTGCCCCTAGCCACCGAGCCGACTCGGGCTTCATGGCATCCATGGAACCCATAGCAGCCAGCTACACGTGAATTCACGTTGATAGTGCCGCAGCCTGGCTGCGATGACATTGTTTTTAACTGTTCTTACAGCAATAGGCTGTTGTCATTCAGCCGCATATTAGTTATATGTAGGAAATGATTTAATTCTGAGAATTGACTCTAGATTTGGGTATTTTTATTTTGTTTGTAATTGTTTGATAGAGATTGCAATTAATAAGGAATCTGTACAATTTTGTGCAGACTGGTTTTTTTAGTACCCCGAACAACCCCCCTTGCTACACCCTTTTGGAACCCTTGGATACCCCCTTTGGATTGCCCCCATCATCGCCCTGGATTTGGATTCATCATCATCGCCTCTACATTAACTTGCCCCTGTGATTGTGGTAGGATCTGGACATTGCACCTTGCACAGATTGGAAGACTGAATCATTCCCCCTTTTCTTTTCTTTATTATTTTCTTTGAGTGCACTCATACTTTATTTTGGATTATTTTCTTTAATTTATTAGTGTAGAATATGGCTGCATAAGTAATACATTAGAAGGGTATAAAATAGAATATATAGATATAGACAATAAATAGAATATTAGGAAGAACTTTTAAAAAGTATAATAGAGTAATATATATATATATATATATATATATAACACATCTAATTTAGTATTGATATTGAAATAACTTTACTTTGAACTGTTGAAATAAATTGTTTTTTTTTTTATTGTAAACTATACCCACGAGTGTGTGTGTTGTCTTTGGGGTGAGTACTAGAATCTGGTCTAGAAAAAAACCTACACCAATCTCCACTGAACTTAGACATTAGACTGTAAACTGTCCCTGCGCAAGCATAGGCCCATTCCCCTGTCGTGCAGGTTACATGTGGTTTCAGACGCACCACGACTACCAGTTTTACCATGTACCAGCACCTCATATGATCTGTCACTCTTCTGGTCAGTGCAGATTCCAAGGGACCATGCACTGTTGGGCATGTTGGGTCGTAGCAAGACTCGGACTGTCTCCCCTTGAATGATCACTGGCATGTCATGGGCATGTGCATCATAGTGGTGCTTGGAAATAAGCCCCTTTCTGTGCTTCTTCGTGACCACATTTTGCACTACCCGAGGTTGAAGCAGAAGATCTTTGGAGGGCAGGTGTGTGTGTGCATCTGGATATGAGCCGCTGAGCCGGGGAGCTGTCAAGTCCCTCCGTTGGAGTGTTTCTCCATGCTAACACTGCCTTCCATGGGTTCTGTCCTGTCAGTGCCACCTTTTTCGGTATTATTTGGCTATTTTGACAGTTGACTCCGCCTTGCCATTGCTTTAGCTGTGGTATGGTGAATGGTGATGATTATCGGTGAATGTTCTCATTCATCCAGGTCATGGTTATCCAAAGGAGTTGAATCAAGTGCAACTGGACTTGGTATATAATGGTGATGATGTTACGTGTCGGAAGTCCCAGTCATTTGAGAAGGTCTGAAAGTCAAGTCCAGAGAAGTGGGGGGGGGGGGCATTGTCTGAGATGACAGTGTGAGGGATGCCATGTCGGCTGACGTGCTGTTTGCAGTGATCGATGACGGTAGATGCTGTGGTGTCCTCCAATTCATCCAGCTCCCAGTAGTCCCGAGTAGTAGTCGACCATTATGAGGTATAGTCAGGTGGCTAAGCAAAATGATGGGGACACGGCGGACAAAAGCACCAAATTTTTCCCACATGCTCTCCATCACTATAGCTTTCAATTTTTGATGGGAGCCACTTCATCAAGATTGCGGATGGTGGCCATGTTGGATTTAAGATAAGTGCCAATATCTCAGCTTCCAAGCCACTTAGAAGGTCAATCCTGATGTCAAAATATAAATTTTCTGGGTCAACAAATGTATTAAAGCTATTGAGAATATCAATAGGTGACTATTTTTTCTGATATGAGATAAATTAGTTCATTCTGGCAATATATCTACACAATTATGTACATTATGCACAACATATTTTTGTAACACACAGCGTGAGCATTCCAGTAGACAATAAGGTAAGTAAAGTTCATGCAGGCCTTCAACTACATGGCCAGCGAATCCACACACTCCCGTGACCATAGATGCCCAACACTTTCAACTTCTGGAGTGCTACACAGTTGTCCTTTACGACAAGACGAGTGATTTGGAATCTGTCAATGAAGCACGGAGAGAGTTGTTCTGCCAGAAGAACAAAACGATGGAACACATTCCACCAACGCAAGATTCACTGCTGCAGTACGTGAAGCGAGTTGCTTACCAGTCTGGGATCTGGGCGACATCTGAACTGGCCCAGCAGCCGACACCTAGTCCAGAAGGATGGGGATGGACACTGGATGGAGACAGCCAGGTCTGGCTTCCTGTGTGGAGCATTCTACCGATGGCGTCAAAAGCCTGCAGTGAACTAGTCAAGTGCAGTTGTCACAGCACAAGTGGTTGTGGTGCAAGGTGCTCATGCAAGAAGGCACATTGGAATTGCACAGATCTTTGCAGTTGTAAATGTGACATAATTTGAATATACTTTATCTTAGAATATCATATATTATCTTAGCGACGATAATAAAGTTCAATTCAATTCATGCATGTTGTCAGTTCTTCAGTGTACATGTATATGACCTATATTAATGTATGTCTGACCGTTTAGGAACTGAGTTGAAAATTATGTAAATACATTGTCAGAATGAACATGTTTATTTGATCTTGGCACAAATAATCATCTAGTGATATTCTCAATAGCTTTAATGCATTCATTGACCCAGAAAATGCATATATTGACACCAAGATTGACCTTATAAGTGGCTTGGAAGCTGAGATATTGGCACTTAAAGATTTTACATGGCGGTGGCCACCATCCGCCATCTTGATGAAGTGGCTCCCATCAAAAATTGAAAGCTATGGTGATGGAGAGCATGTGAAAAAAATTGGTGCTTTTGTCCAGCGTGTCCCCATCCTTCTCAAATCTGGTCCTAAGCCACCTGACTAGTAGTGTGATTGGTTCACAGGGAATAGGTCCCTTCCTACCTTAGACTATGGGAGTTTGGGGAGACGATGGGGTGTGAGTGATTCCTTCTGCTGTCTCACCTGAGGGGTGTTGCACATGCTACATCTGCTCACATACTTCTTCACCTCCTCCGTTATTCCTGGCCAGAATACTGTGTCCCGTGCCTTCCTGAGACTGCCTTCAATGCCGGAGTGCCCTGAGTGAATCTTTGATAGGAAGTCATCGCGTAGTAGCTCTGGGATGAACACTCTGTCACCTTTGAAAATCAGTCCATTGTCAGTGGCTAGCACCTTCTTGAATGTCTAAAATGGTCTCAGTGTTTGATCTACTGCTCGTTTAGAGATGGGCCAGCTTTCAGAGATTTGGGCACACAGAGCCTAACATAAGGGATCTTTGAGCATGGAGGCTCTGGTGGACTCCAGTGTTTTTGTGGAGATCTTGGTACAGCTGCTGTGGTCCACACCTTCGAGGGCCTCTGTGGTCAGACCCACGGTGTAGACTGTGGCTGGTGTTTGCATTTACGTGTGTGTCATATTTGGTTGAGCCGTTCTGGAGACAAAATCTGCTACATGCAGCAGTTTGCGCGGTTTGTATTGTGCCTGCAGCTGATAGCCTTGAAGCCGTAGTAACATTCTCTGTAGCCTCTTGGGGGCTGTGAGGAGGGACTCTTTGAAGATCACCTCCAGTGGCTTGTGGTCGCTGTGCACTGTAATGCTCTCCTTGCCATGGATGTACTGATCAAACTGGTCACATGCAAAGACAATGGTGAGGCATTCCTTCTCGTTTTGAGCATACCTCTGTTCAGTGGGAGTTAGAGTTCAGGAGGCAAATGCAACAGGTTGTCCATTTTGCATGAGAGCGCACAGAGGCCTGTTTCATTGGCATCACATTGAAGTGTCACCTCCTCCTTCATGTTGTAGTACTTGAGCACTGGGTGATGCGTGACCAGATCCTTCACAGTGTCGAGGGCTGTTTCATGTTGCGGTAGCCACGCCCATTGGATGTCCTTATCCGTCAGCTGCCTGAGTGGTTCACACACATCAGATAGGTGGGGAAGGAATTTTGCTAAGTAATTCACGAACCCCAGAAGCCTCTGTAGCGCTTTGACATCAGTAGGCGTCTGCATGTTTTGCACCGCTGTTATCTTCTCTGGGTCCGGGAGCAGGCCCTCCATGGTGAGAGGATGACCCATGTATGGCACGCTGGATGGCTTCAGCTTGAGTTTCTTCTTGTTTAACTTCAGCTTGACCTCTCTCGCCCTTTGCAATAGGGCTGCAAGGTTTTTGTCGTGGTCTGCCAATGCCATCCTCTGTGTGTCTCCACAGCCATAGAGAAGAATGTCATATGCTATGACATTAACACCAGTCAGTCCCTGTAGTGCTTCATGCTGTCTGTGTTGGTATTCTTCAGCTGCTGTTTGATACCAAATGGCATTCTGAACCACCTGTATCTTCCCAGAGGTGTCCAAAATGTGGTGAGATGGCTGCTTTCTTCATCTAGTTTCACCCGCCAGTATCCGTCCTTCGCATCTAGCACTGAGAATACCTTGGCATTCGCTATGTCTAGCAGCATCTCATCTATGGTGGGCATCTGATAGTGAGACCTCAGCAGAGCCTTGTTGAGCACGCTCGGGTCGATGCAGGTGCACAGTTTCCCTGGCTTCTCGATAACGACCATATTGCTGATCCATGGTGTGGGCTCAGTGACTTTAGCAATGATTCCTTGCTTCTCCATCGACAGTATTGCTTCTGTGACTTTTTTTCTTTAGGGGGATAGGAACCCGCCGCAGTAGTTGTTGTACTGGCCGTATGTCAGTGTCAAAATTCAGGTGTAGCTCACCAGGGAGGCAGCCAAGCCCCTCAAACACATCTTCATATTTGGACAGTATCTCCTCTGTTGTGAGTGCTGTGTGTGCTTCAGTAGGCGTTTGTGAAATGTCACACCACATTTCATCTGTTGATTCATCATCTGGCTCACTGTCTCCCTGCATTAGATTAACATGAGGTTTGTGTCGTGTACTGATTACGTCATTACGTCGCACTTTGATGCGGAATGTAGATGAAGAAACATGGAGTAAAGTGAAGTGATGTGAAACGTGGCTCTCGGTGTGCATATGATTTAATTCGGTTCTACTTGGCATAATATGCAAGTTAGAAGTGTAACAGTGGCGACGAGGATACTAAATTTGAATAGTTAAATCTGGAAAGTGAGTTTAGTTCGTCCGCGAGATGGAGAACACCATTGTGCCAAAGTTTGATTGCTACAACGAACCTGCTACGCTAGGTCCTCGTTGGAGTAGATGGTTAACGGCTTTCGAGTTGTTCGCAGATGGTAAAGGTCTGATAATGACAGACAATGTCAGCGCAAGTACAAAGATTAGGAGAGGAGCACTACTTTTGCATCACGCAGGGACAGATGTGCAGGACGTTTTCTCTACCCTTGATGACACGGGAGGTCCTGAAGATTATGCCAAAGCAGTGGATGCACTGAATAACTATTTCGTGCCTCATGTGAATACCGCGTTAGCACACCAGACTTTCCAACAATTGTCACAGAACAATGGCGAGACTGTACAACAGTTTGTAACACGTTTGCGCCAGACAGCTAAAGACTGTGGTTTTGGGGCGGATATGTCTAACCAGCTCAGGGATGCGGTGCTGAGTAAATGCACGTCAGAATATGTGCGGAGAAAGCTGCTTGAGGAGGGTTCGGGACTGACTTTAGCGAGAGCGCTAGAGATTGCTGCGCAGTGTGAAAGAGTAGAACAACAGATGGCAGCAATGAGAGTGAGTAACATGGACGCAAAGGAAACTGAGACTGTGAACCAGCTATCCAAAGGGAAATGGGCCAAGAAGAGCCGAAAACGTGAAGGAAAAGGGAAAGAGAAAGTGTGCTATCGTTGCAGGCATGGAGACCACTTTGCAAAAGATGAAACATGTCCAGCATGCGGGCAAACCTGCAAGAAATGCGGTGGTAAAGACCACTATGCGAAAATGTGCAAATCTAAAGGTGGCAAACAGTCAGTGAAATATGTAGACTCAGAAAAGGAAGAGCAACAGGATAAAGATTATGCATTTGTAGTACGTGACAGTAGAAATATTGATAGATTAACATTTAATGTGGGTGGTGTAGACCAAGTAATGTTAATTGACTCAGGGGCTACAACCAATATAGTAGATGAAAACACATGGGAAGGACTAAAAAGAGAAAAAATTAAGTGTCAGTCTTCCACTTCAGACAAAAAGCTGTATACATACTCGTCAAAGGAACCACTGCCAGTGAAGGGAGTGTTCACATGTGAGGTGAAGATAGGGAAAAGGGAAACCCAAGCAGAGTTCACAGTAGTAGCGGGTCAGGGAATAACACTACTAGGGAGAGAGACAGCTATGGAGCTAGGTGTGGTAAAAGTGGGTGTAGATGTAGCAGCGGTGACTGATATCAGGGCAGAGGTAAAGAGGAAGTACCCAAAGCTCTTCACAGGGGTTGGTAAGCTCAATACCAAACAGATCAGTCTGCACATCGACAACGACATGGAACCCATAGCACAACCACTGAGACGAGTACCGTTCCATCTGAGGAAGGCAGTCGACAAGAAGATAGAGGAGCTGCTAAGCATGGACATTATTGAAAAGGTTGAGGGCCCAACAATGTGGGTAAACCCAGTCGTAGCAGTTCTCAAAGCAAAAGATACTGACATCAGACTATGCCTAGATATGAGAATGGCAAACAGGGCTATCATCCGGGGAAGATATCCAATCCCGACAGTAGATGAACTGTTACATGACATGAACGGTTCAGTTGTGTTTAGTAAACTCGATCTAAAATGGGGCTACCATCAAATGGAGCTCACACCAGAGTCAAAAGCCATAACAACATTCGCTGTGCACAGTGGAACATACCGCTACAAAAGGCTCATATTTGGAGTCTCTTCTGCGAGTGAGCAGTACCAACATGAAGTGGCAACGGCACTGGCTGGCACCGAAGGAGTTGCAAACATATCTGATGACATCATCGTCCAAGCACTGGATCGTGAGACACATGACCTGCGACTACACGCCATACTGGAGAGACTTGAGAGATGCGGCTTGACCTTAAATGGTGAGAAGTGTCAGTTTGAGATGGACAAACTAGTGTTCATGGGCATGTTACTATCAGAGAAGGAGATAGGGCCCACAAGCGAGAGAGTGAGAGTACTGGCTGAAGCACGTGAGCCAGAGAACGGATCAGAGGTCCGCAGTTTCCTGGGTTTGGCTGGGTACAGTAGTAGATTCATACCCCAGTTCGCCGACATCTCAGAGCCGCTGCGGAGACTGACCAAAAAGGATGTGCCATTTGTCTTTGGCCCAGAGCAGAAACAGGCATTTGAGACACTGAAAAATAAGTTAGCTGAGGCGGGCACACTGGCATACTTTGATAAAGATGCCCCCACAAAAGTGATAGCTGATGCAGGGCCGGTAGGCAATAGGAGCAGTTCTGGTACAGGAACAGCAGGGAGTTATGGGGCCTATATGTTATGTGATCAGGAGCCTGACAGACTGTGAGAGGAGATATTCTCAAACGGAGCGTGAGGCCCTGGCACTGGTTTGGGCATGTGAAGCCTACACCCATACATATACGGCAAGAGGTTCGACCTGATAACGGATCATAAGGCTCTGGAGTTGATCTACAGCTCCAGATCAAAACCGTGCGCCCGGATCGAGCGTTGGGTGCTCCGTCTCCAACCTTATGACTTTCAAGTGATACACATATCTGGAAAGTACAACATTGCTGATCCTCTGTCTCGTCTCCTGGGGGGCACTGCAAAGAAGACGACACACGCACATGGAGCAGAAGAATACGTGCGGTTTGTGGCAGTGCAAGAGACGCCCAGGGCACTGACTACAAAAGAGGTGGAGAGAGCCTCTGCAGAGGATGAAGAACTGAATGAGGTGAGGAAAGCGATACAGAGTGGCCGGTTTGAGAAGTGTTCAGCCTATGCGCCTATCGCAAAGGAACTATGCACTATAGGACAGTTAGTGTGGAGGAACGAGAATTGTTCTACCGCAGAGCCTACAGAACAGAGCTCTAGCGTTAGCTCATGAAGGACATTTAGGTATTTTAGGGACAAAACAGCATCTCAGAGGAAAGGTGTGGTGGCCAGGGATGTACGGGGCAACAGAGAAATATGTTAAGTCATGTCACGGGTGCCAACTAGTGGCGCAGCCCGACGCACCAGAGCCATTGCGGCCCACAGCTCTCTCTGATGGACCATGGCAGGATATTGCCACGGATTTGTAAGGTCCGTTACCAACAGGACATTCTATCTTAGTAGTTGTAGACTACTACAGCAGATATTATGAGTACGAGATCATACGATCCACCACGACAGACAAAGTGATAGACCGTCTAGAGAACATACTCAGCCGCCACGGTCTACCTGTCTCTATCAGGTCCGACTGTGGACCACAGTTCTTGTCATCACAGTTCCAGGAGTTCTGTCAAGACAACGGCATACAGCACGTGAAAACAACGCCTAAATGGGCACAAGCAAATGGGGAAGTGGAGGCAAAACACGTCGATCATGAAACGGATACGCATCGCACAGGCGGAGGGACTGGACTGGGAGAAGGAACTCTGGAGGTACGTCACCATCTACAGATCCATAGACTACTCCACCACGGGCAAGAGCCCAGCCGAACTCTTGTTCAACAGAAAGCTGAGAGGAAAGCTGCCAGACATCAGTACACCTAGGAGTGACCTGGAGGCACTGGACACTGATGCAGAGCGAAAGGGGAAGTCCAAAATATACGCCGACGACCAACGCGGAGCCAAACCATTCCAAGTACAAGTGGGAGATGAAGTCCTTTTGAAACAGGACAAAGCAGATAAGTTCACAACAACTTTCAACCAGACACCACACACGGTAATCAGTAAGAACGGTAACAATGTGGTAGTCGAGTCACCCATAGGAGCTCAGTACTCCAGAAACACAACCCATGTCAAAAGGTACACACCAGCTGAGCTGACATCATCACCTGCTGGAAAAGAAACACAGACAACACTGAGTGAGAATGAAAACCACAGACTTGAACACACAGAGAGGTCCACACCAGAGACACTCAGTCAGGGGTCATCCCCATGCCGACCTCTGACAGCACAGACAGTAGGCCTGTCAGATAGCATTTGAAATTCGAATGTACATTCGAATTATGGTAATAATATTCGAATTTGAATATGAAAATATGAAATTCGATTTTTTGTAATATATTTTTTTAATATATTTTTCCCCCTTATTAATATTATTATTATTAATGCACACACGTTTAAATGGAAATAAATGATGGTTTCGTGAAACGTATTTTATGAAAATAAGCATAGCCTACATCCGTAGTAAAACCGGAAATTAAAAAGCTCTTGTCAGTTCCCACGCCGAGCGGGCGGGCTCATAGAACACAGGAAATGGCGGAATCCGAGAAGAACGTTGGCTGTGACCCAAGCGCTAGCACTAGCACTAGCACATCTCCTGCGAGAGTCATTCATACTCCACAACATCTGAGAAGTTACGTATGGAAATTCTTTGGGTTTTGGGCTGTTAATGGGAAAATCGAAGAGAGAAAATATCCACACCTCGGGAAGATGGCTCAGAGATACCTCGCCGTGCCAGGGACATCCGTGCGCTCTGAGCGTGTCTTTTCTGATGCGGGAAACATAGTCACCAAAAAAAGGAGCGCTCTCGAGTCTGAACACGTGGACGCTTTGGTTTTTCTCGCAAACCACTATTAGCACAACTTCTTATACTACTACAGTGAGTAGGACTCTTGATTTTATTTTTTTAAGCCCCGTGGGTCATGGATAATTTACTATGCCTATGTTACTTACGGTAAATTCGTTAACACCATCTGGCCTTTTCCTAGTCAGATTTATTTTACTTGTATGTTACTTAGAGTAGGCCCTAGTTAACATCATCTGGGCTTTTCCTAGTCAGATTTATTTTATGTTTAGGGGTGCTCAACAACAGTTTTTGGACTAATATGTGCGGACAATGTGCTGGAGTTGTATGTTGTCATAAATATGCTGTTAATAAAAACACGGGCTACAATAGACTTACTCTCTGTATTGATTTTTGGGGGTGATATGCAAATTCAAGGTATTCGAATGCCATTCGAACCTCAGTGTGTAATATTCGTTATTCGTTCGAGGCCTATTTTTGGCATTCGTTCACAGCTCTAACAGACAGAGAGACCTCGACGAGAAATAAGGATGTCCCAGAGATTCACAGGTTTTGTTATGAAGTGAATTCAATGTGAGAATGCATATGTTCATATGTATGGTAATACAGAAAATTAATACACAATGCTAGGGGGCAGAAATGTTTATTCTGTGAGAGAATATGTTATTAACATTCAGATATGACCTGTTGTTTATGTAAAGGAGACATTAGAGTTCTAATCCAAGTAAGGGGGGATATCGTGTATTGATTACGTCATTACGTCGCGCTTTGATGCGGAATGTAGATGAAGAAGAACATGGAGTAAAGTGAAGTGATGTGAAACGTGGCTCTCGGCGTGCGTATCATTTAATTCGGTTCTACTTGGCATGATATGCAAGTTAGAAGTGTAACAGTTTGTGTTGTGCTTGTTTGCATACTTTGGCAAAATGGTTCTTCTTACCACAGGCTTTGCAGATGGCTCCGTATGCTGGGCATTTCAGACTCTCATGTGTGGACCCACAGTAGTGGCATGTGCCTTCTGGCTTCCTTTCTCTGTTTGCAACGCCCGTGGATTCTGTAGGCTTGTGACGACGAGCAGAGCTTTGCCCCTCTGAACGTCTTTCGCGTGATGTATAGTTAGTTCACGGTCTCCTGCTCCCCTCCGCTCATTCTCTTGTTTTGGATCTGTGCTTGTTCGCTTGCCCTGCAAGTGTCTATGGCTGTCGCTAGCGTGAGGTTGGACTCCCTCGGCATGCGCGTGCGAGCGCCAACATCTTTTGTCCCGATGACAAGCCCGTCACATATCATTTCCCCATTCAAAGCGCCAAAATCACAGGTGTGCGCTAACTTCCTCCAGTTTGCAACATATTGGTCTGCTGACTTACACTGGCTCTGTTGAGTGGTATTTAATATATAGCGCTCATAAATCACGTTCCTTGATGGTTCGAAGTGCTTTTCAAGTGCATCTAAAATCTTATCAGGTTTGCGTCTGTCTACATCTATCATGTGAAGGTGCCGTTGCAGCATATGGCATTCCTTACCCATCATGGTTAGCAGAGTATGTCTGTGAATGTTAGCAGAGGTAGCAGAGTAGCCACGCGGATTTTGTCATCCTTTTCATTGAGTCCAGTTATGTCGTAATTTTCCCATTGTGCTCTAAAGAATGTCCAGTTGTTGAATACGTCTCCTTTCATGTCCATCTGTTCCGGGAAATTAGCTTTTGCTTCTGCCATTGTAGCTAGCGCGGTCCTTCTCAGCAGCAACGTTAGCTAGCTAGCTATCTCAATGTGGAAGTTTTTTCATCCTCAAATTTATCATTTTCTTCTTCTGTTGGTTGCCGCTGAGTCCAGTTCTGACACCATGTTGAAATGACGATGCAGATACGTAGGTTTATGAAGCTTTACTTATAACTCTGGGACATACGCCCACTTCATGCCGTGGCCATCTTGGGTTTTAAAGCCACGCCCCCTTCTTACTCAATCGGAAATCAATGCAGCCGGGGCCAGCAGCAGCAAACATGGTTTGGACTACCAACCTCGAGCACCTACCGTCATTTACCACAATATGAAAACTAAGCCGAATCTTTTCTTTTTCGAGTACTTTCTGCCTCTGCTGTGCCAGTGAGGAGAGACACACAGACAGGGCTGTATTCAAAGAAGCTGTTTAATCACAATAAAATAAAAAATAAGATACATTTCATTTTTATACTGTACATTCAATATTTATACATTAGATTGTCCCATCTACAATATTTTCATTCTTTGTCCTTTAACTTTAACAAAACTTTTGGTTAATTTTAAACTAAAATATTTTCGGTCAACTGTCATTCTGTTGTAGCAATAAACTGGAACTCGCTACCAACTCAAATCATCAATTGTTTACTAAACTAAGATAGTGATTGCCCATCTCAAGGTGTGGGCTAAAAAATGGGACTGTACTGAAATGAAGTTAAATATTGTAGCGAATTCCGGGGACAACGCAACCACAGGAACTGCCGCGGCCGGGAAGCAAACCTGTATCGCCCGCACCGCAGGAGACATCGCTAACCGCTCGACTAAAGGGTCAAACCCGCCAGCTAGCGGCCAGCGTGTCTACTTATCCATGCACGTTACAATATGTTTCAATCTATCTAAGGTTTGTGTGCACTATTTTCTTGTCAGCTGAATTTAACAAAGGTTTAAAACAGTGATCCCTGAAAATTTGTTAGGAGAGCACACACGGTCCACAGTTGGTTGACTGTTCCACTTAGTGAAAGGGGTATTACTCCATCAAAAATGTGGTACTCCTTTATGCGTCTTATTGACCGTTCGACGTGTATTCTCAAGCCAGCAATACTCTGTGTGTCTGTGAGCTCATCACAGCTAAACTGCCCACTTGGGCCTAAAAATGCAGGGATTACAAGTTTTACATCTATTTCATCGAGCAGGTCTTTGATAAGGAAGCCCTTATCGGCCATGACCTCGTCACCTGACTCTTAAGAGATCCAGAACACCTGTCCCTAGTTATCTCCTTATCAGAAATACATCCTGTGTATAGATTACTTACCAGGCTAACTGACCCTGAGGGAGTGATCCCAATTAGGGATTTCAGTGTAGTGTTACTTTTATAATGGGAGTATGTCATGGTGTTCAAAACCTTCGAACTAGCTGTCTCGATGCGGATCTCTGTGCAGTCTAGTATCACTCTTGTGTTTGGGTAGAATTCCCTGAATACTGGTGGCATTAGCTCGTCTACTGCTGCTCTACTAGGCCATATTGGGAGGGTCCCTAACATAAAGAGCAAATAGTTGGCCCACGTCGTACAGTTCCTGGTGACTGTGGCCGGCGACACATTGAATCGCACAGATAAATCCAGAGCAAAAAAGCCCTGCCTCACACGGCACAAGAACAGGAAAAACTGATCAATCAGCGATAAATGCTCTGCATGGAAGCCAGACACAGAAATGTGTTCTAGGTTATGGCTGTTCCTTTGCATTTGAGTCCATCGCACCATGGACTCTGCAGTAGGCTGTAAAGCTAGGAAGAGTGCTTTGAGGGTTGGGTAATCCTTAAAACCAGTGTAAAACCTGATCAGATTGGGTGCACACTGGAAGCGTTCTCGACCAAAACGCTCACTTTTCAGCTTTTTATTTTCGTTCTCCAGGAAAGCGATGCGTTTCTTTACTGCGTCAAGCTGGTCTTCCACAGAAAGGGGCTTCACGTCGTAGTCATGATCAGGTAGAGTCACCCAAACCTCACTGGACACATGAGGATATGTCATACATGTGGGAAGCAATATAAATCCACACTTTTTCCTGTTATCAAGGTGATGTGTAAGAACAGACCTATCCACTATTGAAAGATTAGTGAATATATATATATGTATATATATATATATACATATATATATACAGATTTATCTCTTTCCCTTCTTTGATAGGAGTTGCAGGATGGTGCACAGCAGTACGACATCTTGCTTCCAGCAGTGTTTTCAATGAAGTAAGAAGGGGGCGTGGCTAAGTTCCCACCGCTTGGTTTTTTTAAAATCCAAGATGGCCACGGCGTGAAATGGGCATATACAGAAGATGCCCTGTATGTTGGCGCAATCACTCTACTTCACTTGTCTAGTAGATCACAGATACGTAAGATTAACACGGTGTTGCCACCTACAGGCCAACTCTCATAACAGTTAGATTAGAAATATGTGTTTTCCGTTTTGTTTTTCAGGTAATATTTTCACTTTTTCAATTTTGCTATTCAAGTTCGACCATGTCTCTCTGAAGTTTAAATTGTTTAAAAATAGTGTTATAGTTGTTAAAATGTTAATTTTGGTGTCAGTCGTTTCCTAACATACATACTAACACATGCAATGCATTAATATCTCAATTAGGCATTTACCTTGACAGAATATAGAGTTTAAAAACTGGCGGTCATTTTGTCCGCCCATGGTCGTTTTAGGTAGGGGTGAAATCCCGGTCGTTCTAGTGTTAAACTGCGCCTCTTTGTGCAGTCACACGCAGTGGAGGACTTTCACATGGTTTGCCTCTTTGTTACTTTTCTTTTGTGCTGACTCGCTAAACTAGAAGCATGTCTTAGCAGGTTTCTTGCCCTCAGGTATTAATCAGTAGCTTGTAGCACTACGTATCAGTTGCGAATCTACACAGGAAGAACATACCTAAGCAGTTTTACTTTTTATTAAGAAATAAATGTCACTTTGTGGAAATAATTGCTCTGCACTGTCAGAACAATACTGATGCTGGCCCTGTACGAATTCATGAGAAGCATAGGTCATGTAAAATAAAGGTGCTTTAAGTACTATTTTGGTTTTCCTAAAGACTATTATGACAAGTAGTGGTTGTAATATGGTACTAATTGAAACAAAATAAAAGCTCACATCTTGCTCCACTCCCCAGATTTCCATCCATCCATCCATGATCCAAATCGCTTATCCTGCTCTCAAGGTCACGGGGATGCTGGAGCCGATCCCAGCAGTTACAGGGCAGCAGGTGGGAGACACCCTGAACAGGCCGCCAGGCCATCACAGAGCATCTGCACCCACACACTCACTCACTCTCTCTCTCACCTAGGGACAATTTAGTATGGCCGATTCACCTGACCTACATGTCTTTGGACTGTGGGAGAAAACCGGAGGACCCGGAGTAAACCCATGCAGAGAACATGCAAACTCCACACAGAGGACGACCCGGGACGACCCCCAAGGTTGGACTACCCCAGGACTCGAACCCAGGACCTTCTTGCTGTGAGGCGACTGCACTAACCACTGTGCCACCCTCCCCAGATTTATGCATTCAAAGCAAAAGACCTGGGCTGGCTGAAGGCCAGTCCATGTTTCTGCACAAGCACAGCGTCACAGAGACGAGTTTATTTTAATCTATCTAGATTTTGTAAATGTGAGGCCAATAGAAGGTTGCAGTGTTGCAGACGTGCATACCTCAAACACCTCAGCAGTGTGTCAACCGCGGGGCCACACACATTACCAATGCTAATTTATCATGCAGGGAAGGCTGTTTTTCTAGCTTGACATGACACCAAGCCAAGCAATGGCAGGGACAAGAGCTGACGCAAGACACAACACAGAACAAAGGAAAAAACATATCAGCACACAGAAGTGGAACGAATACAAAACAAAAAAAGTGTATACTGGAAAGGTTTATCGCGCTCTAATTTGGTTATGTAAACCGACGCTGTCCTCTAAAGCAGTGTTTCTCAACCGGGGGTCCGCGGACCCCTAGTGGTTCGTGGTGTAATTGCAAGGGGTCCGTGAAAATAAAATATCTTTAAAAAAAGATCCTATGACATTTATAGAAATAGGATTATTTTACTCAAATGTGACTGAGACCTTTATCTACCTAAACTATGAAGGGTAACAGGACTTTTTTCTCTAATTACATCTGTTTCACAAGTGTAATTTATTGTATTTTAATAAGAGATCTCGCTCCCGTTTGCATTGTTAAAAGTTACTGCATAAAAATTCTGTTGTTACATATATATGAAAGTTACTGAATACATATTCTGTTTTGTTACATATATCTGAAACTTACTGCATAAGAATTCTGTTTTGTTAACTATATCTAAGTTACAACTGAAAGCTCTTATTTTTGCCCCAAAGAGTGAATAAATGCTATAATGAAATTTAAAATGCAGTTTCTACTGTTTCTATCAAATTGCAACCCCCCTCCCCCAAGATCAGGTGGAGGGGTACTCAGGGTAGATCAAAATTACGCAGGGGGTCCAAGACCCCGAAAGGGTTGAGAACCACTGCTCTAAGGGGACATGCAAGTCCATGTATGTAGGCAAACACCTTCTATGTGGTCACCAATCACCGTCAGTAGCATTGCACCACACATGCTTGCAAACACACCAAACACTACAGAATGAATCGAGCTTGAGCTGGTTTTGCAGTTGTTGGGCATCCGTCTAAAGACTTGCCTTTTATACTCGCAGTCTTAATCAAACAGTGCTGCAATCACGTTCAGGACATTCAAAAATATTCAGAGGTTGGCAATGCTCCACTGTAAGTATACGCTGCCTGTCTTCAGTTTCGTTTGTCTTGCTTGCTTTGATTTGCTGTTTTGATTGAAATAGGAAATCACTCAAGTAGGATTATTCAAACCACCATTAACACGTTAATATAGAATTACATTGATAATTGCCCACATTGTGATGGACTGGTCGGTTCAGCAATGTTCAGCTATAAACAATAGCAGCTACTACTACTACTACTACTACTGCTACTACTACTACTTTTGGCTGCTCCCGTTAGGGGTCACCACAGCAGATCATCCGTTTCCATCTCTTCCTGTCCTCTGCATCTTCCTCTGTCACACCAGCCACCTACATGTCCTCCCTCACCACATCCATAAACATCCTCTTTGCGGGCGTCCGGGTGGCGTAGCGGTCTACTTCGTTGCCTATGGATCACCTGTTCGAATCCTCGTGTTACCCCCGGCTTGGTCGGGCGTCCCTGCAGACTTGTCTATCCACCTCCGCCTCTTTCTTTTTGAAAGTCCGGTAGTCGACCCCACCGGCTTCCCACCCGCAGAGTTGTGGGAAGCTGGATGTGGGTTATGTGTCCTGGTCGCTGCACTAGAACCTCCTCTGGTCGGTCGAGTGCCTGTTCAGGGAGGAGGGTATAGCGTGATCTTCCCACGCGCTACGTTCCCCTGGCGAAACTCCTCACTGTCAGGTGAAAAGAAGCAGCTGGCAACTCCACATGTATCGGAGGAGGCATGTGGTAGTCTGCAGCCCTCCCCGGATCGGCAGGGGGGGGGTGGAGCAGCGACAAGGATGGCTCGTAAAATAGGGTAAATGGCCAACTACAATTAGGGAGAAAAAGGGGGGGAAACCCTCCTCTTTGGTCTCCCTCTTCTCTTCTTCCCTGGCAGCTCCATATTCAGCATCCTTCTCCCAATATACCCAGCATCTCTCCTCCACACATGTCTAAACCATCTCGATCTTGCCTCTCTTGCTTTGTCTCCAAACTGTCCAGCCTGAGCTGTCTCTCTAATATACTCGTTCCTAATCGTGCCCTTTTTTGTCACTCCCAATGAAAATCGTAGCATCTTCAGCTCTGCCACCTCCAGTTCCACCTGTCTTTTCATCGGTGCCACTGTCTCCAAACCATATAACATAGTAGCTGGTCTCACAACCATCTTGTAAACCTTCTCTTTAACTCAGCTGGTACCCTTCTGTCACAGATCACTCCTGACACTCTTCTCCACCCACTCCACCCTGCCTCCACTCTCTTCTTCACCTCTCTTCCACACTCCCCATTACTTTGGACCGTTGACCCCAAGTATTTAAACTCATCCACCTTCGTCACCTCTACTCCTTGCATCCTCACCATTCCACTGTCCTCCCTCTCGTTCATGTATTTGGTCTTGCTCCTACTGACTTAGAAAACTGAATACTAGCTTCATCAGTATCATATTTTCTGGAGCACGTTCTCAACTGAAAATGCAAAAATATTTTCCTTATGTGAGGGAGAACTAAAAACAAATGTGTTATCTTGACCTGACTTATATTAAGCTGTTCAATTACCAGGAGAAAAAAAAACTCATGTTCTGACTTGTCGATCACAGTATCGACTAGAACAATCTGATAAACGTTTTCCAAAAAAACAAAAAACAAAAAAACAAAACCATAACACTTCCTCATGAGTCTTTTCTGTCTTTCTTTCGCTTTGTCTCACACACACACACACACACACACACACACACACACACACACACACACACACACACACACACACACACACACTACCCTTACCTTCATCAGTAACTTCGTCAGTACCATTTCTGGGTCTGGTGGTCCCGGTTGCGGTCATTCCTGACCCAGTCACCGGTGCCGGAGACTTGCAGGGTGGCTTGATGTGCATCCTAAAGGTCGACACGTAGCGTTGTGCGCTGCCATCACCATTCATGTCTATTCTGAGTATGGTCCGGTCTCGGAACTCTCCAGGGGACAACTAATTTACACAGTCATTTCCTAGGGTGCTTATCAGACTTCCCCTTTTCTCCTCCTCTTTACCCTCTGTCACTGACGTGTATGCCTTTCCTCTCTCTCTCTGTCCCACGCAAACAAACTCGCATAATGTGTGAGCTCACTGTCCTTCACAGCCACCCCTCTTGCCTCCGCATGTCTGCTCCCTCTCCCCTACCCCTCTCTGTTTTAACTCCACCTCTGCCTTCTCTCTCACAAATCTCTCTCTTTCATCCTGAGGCAGAGTAAGCACCTCTCTGTCTTTCTCCTTGACGTCACATCTCCTGCTCACTTGCCCAGTGTTTTCCTCATTGCAGTGGCTAATGAACACCACACACACACACACACACACACACACACACACACACACACACACACATACACACACACACACGCCCAATTACAACAGAAAGATTTGCTTGCCAGACAGAGTAACAAAAGAACAAATTAAGAGAAGGAGAGGGAGACAGAGTTATTTCTACACCCAGCCAAAGGTTGTACGCTCCCATGCAACTATCTCTTGTTTGTCTGCTCACTTATCACTGCTGGAGTGAACTTTGTGATGGTGTGACATCAGCACTGCATGGGCTCCTTCTGCACAGGTGGACTGGAGCTGCAGCCGACAACAACACCCTCGTAAATCCCACGTGACTTTAAGTCTGAGTTGCCCCCCCCCCCCACCGATATGACACAGCCCACCCTGCTGTATCCAGGGTTACAGGATTCGAGCCTACCTGTTGTCAAGTTGTTAGCAGGGCTGGAGAGAGAGAGAGAGAATAATAAAGAGCTCCCTTTGTTGCAGGAGATTTTTTTTGTTGTTATACTTTATTAATCCCCTTGGCGAAATTCATGCTCTGCATTTAACCCATCCTAGCTGTGTAGCTAGGAGCAGTGGGCAGCTGCCATGCAGCGCCTGGGGACCAACTCTAGTTCGTCTTGCCATGCCTCGGTCAGGGGCACAGACAGGAGTATTCACCCTAACATGCATGTCTTTTTGATGGTGGGGGAAACCGGAGCACCCGGAGAAAACCCACCATAGACACGAGGAGAACATGCAAACTCCACACAGAGGATGACCTAGGATGACCCCCAAGGTTGAAAAACCCCAGGGTTCGAACCCAGGACCTTCTTGCTGTGAGGCGACAGTGCTAACCACTGCGCCACCGTGCCGGCCAATGGAAATGAACCAACAACTGTGATGGTCCAGGTTATTACTTGAGAGATATCCTTCAGGTGATGGAATAACACATGAAACCCCATATGAGGAGGAAATTACTGAATATAACCCTGACTACTGTATCTCAGTACAACAGCGTTATTGAGGCGGTTAAGTGTATCAGTGATATTGGTAGACTAAAAACACAGTGGAAGAGGAATGAACCCTTGATCACTGAATCATGTGATTGACAAATTGACCCTCTCTCTTCATTGGCTCCAAATGCCCAAATGAAACAAGACAGGGAAACTAAGAAGGTGTCTGGCTAACAGTCCCCCTCACGATACATTTATTTTACCTACATTCCCATCTTCCCAAATTCCACCTCGCTGACCATGCAGAACACACTGATAGAGGTGTGAGAGGGGCCAACTTCCTGCTAGATAAGATAAGAATTCCCAAATCAAACAAATGTACCGCATACCTGCACGGGCAGAGCTATACTACTGTGAATATACATGTATGTTACCTACAGTAAGCCCAGGCAGCTAAGATATATAACATTTTCCATGCCTTCATTATAGAAGCCATATTAGTAAAGTCTATTATAGTTTTTGAGAGCATTCAGTAAGTGCTGTTGCTGACATTGTGGAAGCTCAGATTGTGTTGAATATCAAAAACATACAGAGACATGCAGTCCACTGAGGGTTGAATTGGACTTTGCCAAAACAGCAAGGTAAACCAAGAACACAGAACAAAAATTGCTGGATATATAACACTTCACAAGCTCAGCTGATCAAATTCAGACATCATGCCCCCCGACCAACAGAAAATCAAGAGTATTCTTTCATAAATCCAATAAGATATTTCTGATAATGTAATCACCTCTACCAACTCAACTAATTACCACTTCAGAGCTAGCTAGAAATAAGCCACAATGCTTAATGGAAAATATGCCTGTGTGTACCCACAAGAACTAAAAATACACCTACAGACAGTAGACTGTAAATGAATGAAATAAAGCACAGTAATGAGGACAGGGCTGCACAGGACAAAGAGCACCTAAGGTAGACTCAAATAAGAGACAGATAGGCTTTTAAGGGGGATTTGTAAGTGTCACTGATGGGGACAGACCTAATGGCAAAAGCATGATCCCCCTGCAGCTTTAACCAAGACCATTGGACAGACAAAGCATTTGGCTGGAGGCTCTGCGTGACCTAGAGATGGACTGAGTGCAAAGAAGGTCAGAATGGTAGAAAGGGGCCAGACCATTTAGTGCTTAAAAAAACACAAAAAAAACACACAAAAAAAAAATATGTATGTATGTATGCATGCATGCGTGTGTGTGTGTGTGTGTGTGTAAAAAAACACTATATATATAGTATATATATATATATATATATATATATATATATATAGCGTTTTTTTTCCTGAAACCGTCAACGGTGTTGTTATAAGTGCTCAACTAATGAGGAGCGGAATATCAATACAGATACAGGAAAAAAAAGTTGAATACATTGCAGTACAGGCCTGTTTTATGCGTTGCACACTCATTAGCCACTGATGAGTGTGTGATGCACGAAACAGGCCTGTACTGCAATGTATTAAACTTTTTTTCCTGTATCTGTATATATATATATATATATATGTATATACAATCAATTCTAAAACTAACTGGGAACCAATGGAGAGAGGCCAGTCAGGAGTGAAGTGGGCCTTCTTCCTCTAAGAAGGAACACATCTGAAGTCTGGCAGCAACAGTTTGAATTAGCTGAGGGCAGGACAAGGATGACTGATTGACACCTTGTACAGGGAGTTACAGTAGTCCATATGGAAAGAGATGGAACCATGTGTGATATTTTTTCAGGTCTTGGAATGAGGGAAGGGGCTTTCATCTTCAGTGTAGTTCAGACATTAGATTCAAAATGTTTGTCTAATCTGAAGGCTAAATCAAAGATCACACCAAGATTTTTTATCCTAAAATTTTTCTCTTTTTTTCTCCCAATTTAGTGGCCAATCGATTCCTATTTTAGTTCAAACACCCACCCTCGTACTGCATGCGTTCGCCGAACTGCATCTCTCCGGCCAGCAGTCTCGAAGGAGACGCCTCGTCGAATCTAGGCCAAACCACTGCTTTTTCTGACACACCCAGAGATGCATTCATGTGACGATCACAAGCCGACTCAGTCCCCCTCCCGAAGACAGCGCTGCCAATTATTGCTGCTTCATCGAGTCCGGCCATAGTCGGATCTGACGAGACTGGGGCGCGAACCCTGGTCCCCAGTGGGCAACTGTGTCGACACAAAGCCGATGCTTAGACCACTACACCACCACAGCCTCACGCTAAGACTTTTGACATGATCTTTGACATTTGGTGACATTGGTCATTGGCTGTGGGAGATGTAACTGACTGAATCTGGGAAGCCAAATAGAATATTGTCAGTGTTACTTCCATTTAGCAGGATGAAATTCTCTGGCATTCAACATTACTGGCTATCCTTGAGGTAATTAAAGAGATTTTTTACTAGACACTTTGGGTTTCAAGGGGAGATAAAGATGTGTATCATCAGCATAGCAATTAAAGGAGATGTTTTGTTTTGTTTCTGAATAATGGAACAGAGGAGGAGCAAATATGAAGAGAAGAGGATAGGGTCTAACATTTATCCTTGGGACACCCCACAGATGATTAGGGCAGAGGAGGAAGAAAAGAGGCTGGAGCTAATGGAGAAGGTTCTATTCCTAATATAGGAGCAAGCCCACTTCCAAGGAATGTTCTGAATGCCAACATCAAGTTTAAGACAACCGATTAGGATAATATGATCAACTGTGTCAAAAGCAGAACCAAGGTCCAGTAGAGTTAAAACAGCCCAATCACCAGAGCTTTGAAACCAGATGGAAATTTTTCAAAAACGCTTTTCCGATATAGAAAAAGACACAGACTGAGAAATTATCATCTTTTCAAGGATTTTGGACGAGAATGGAAATTTGGAGATAGGTCAGAAATGATTACAAATCGAGAGGTCAAGTTCGGCTTCTTAAGGACAGGCTTCACCACAACTTGTTTAAAACAGGCTTAAACTGTATCCATAGCTAAACAGGTATTAGAGATAGCCACAATGCTGGGCCAGTTGTGTCAAATGCCTGTTTATAAAGATACGAGGGAATAATATCACGGAAGAAATGGTGTCAGGCAGAAAAGAGACAGACACAGGTTCAAAACAGTTGAGGTCGGCAGTGTGTATAGAAATGTCAGAGGGGTCATGACTGGCAGATGAGGTGTGAGATCTGATGTCCTCAGTCTTGCCAAGAAAGAAATTTGGAAAATGTTCACAGGTTACAGAGGACACATCAAGGCTCATATCAGTAGAGGGGTTGTTACTGGGTCTGCGATCATTACTGGAAATCATATCTAAGAAATATTTTCTCTTGCCATGCTACATGCTTCCTGAAAATTAGAGACACTCTCTCAAGATTTGATAACTTATCTTGAACACACACACACACACACACACACACACACACACACACACACACACACTAAGAAAGCTTGAAACAAGATATGACAGAGTCCTGAACATTGGTGGCAGCTCCTGCTGTAAAGCTCCTCATTACAGGGAGAACTGAATGATAATGCTACATTTCCCCCATGGAGCCTTAGACCCTTGGAATGAAACTTAATTAGGGGACAGGCTGCTTACTACCGACAATAGAGTCTGGAGCAGGAGGGAGAGACTCTGACTGATGAATTACTTTTACATAATTATGTCAGCCTCCCCCTGGCATCTGTCAGTTCTTATCAGCTGGTGGCATGCATGCAGGTATCCAAGGCTCCTCCTCACCTCTTTGTGATCACTCCGATAAGCGTTAAAACTGTCCCTATCTTTCCAGAAGACCATCCATTATGTCTGCTTGGCCAAAACATTGAAGAGATGTGGAGTGGAGATACGCAGTCTGTTTGCATTGGTAGGTCAGAGTCTCTTGACAGAGGGAATTCTACTTGGTTTCACATAGGTGAGGAATGCTAAATGATTTGCCTTGGAAAATAAAGGATGAGAACGATATGAAAAAAACAAAAACAAAATATGATAGCAAAAGGAGCCTATATCTGCTAAATATGCATTCATCACACAATGGTAACGTGAACCGGAAGAGTGCAAGATGGAGACAGTGCCGATGCGGAAGCAGAATACAATGGAAAGAAAAGGAAGACACGTTGTTACTGTAAGCAAGAATACAACGAAATTCATCCTCTGCATTTAACCCATCCTAAGGTAGCGGAGCAGCATGGCAATGGTGCTGCATTGCAGTTAATTCTAATTGGTGAAACACATCGACATGTTTCCTCTGTGGAAATGGCGTCTGCATTGAATGAGGGAGTTGATGCAAATGCCAAAAACGGTTTTGTTTTGCATCAACTTTTTTTCAACACATGAAATATTCAAAGCTACCAAAGAGCTTCCCACAGGCTGTGGGAAGATGGCGGCGTGGACTCACATTTGCAGCAGTCTCACCCAGTACCGGTGTGGGAAGGTGGCGGCGCCAACTTATGTTTGCAGCGGCCTCACTCAGAACTGTCCATGCAGTGTCTTTGTCCATGTCTGCGTCTATGTTTGTGTCTTCGTTTGATGGCTGGGAGAGCTGGTGCTGGATTGGCTGGTAGAGCTTGGGCCGATGCATCCTGTGGGCCCAGGGACCACGGCCCTGCTTGGAGCTGCGCCCAAAGAGGAAACACTGAGGGCGGTCTGACAGGACGTGGAAGTGGGGCAGGCTAAGCTAACTGCTAGCCCATCCTGACTGACAGTTCCGATCATACCGAAGGTGGTCTGGCGGCGGTCTCGCCTAGTGTTGACTGTTTTTGGTGTCATTGTGTGGAGTGCGGGGAGGTGCATTGAAGGTGTCTGGCTGGGAGAGGTGGTGTTGGATCAGCTGAGGGAGCCTGGTCTACTGCGTCCGGTGGGCCCAGGGACCACGGCCTTGCTTGGAGCTGTGCCCGAGGAGGAAACACCAAGGGCGATCTGACAGGACATGGAAGCAGGGCAGGCTAAGCTAACTGCTAGCCAATGCAGACCAGCAGTCCCAACAGTCATCCTGGCATTCGCTCTCTTGGATAGTATTTTTTTTATGTTAGATATATGTGTTTTTGTAGTTTTTTTTTTTGTAGTTTGGATATATGTGTTCTTGTAGTTTGGATATATGGGTTCTTGTAGTTTGGATATATGTGTTCTTGTAGTTTGGGTATGTGTTTTTGTCTCTGTGTTGCACTGCTGTGGGCTGGGGGAAACGATATTTCATGCACTTGCGTACATGAAATGAAATGACAAATAAATGTTCCTGATTCCTGATTCCTGAACTGCAAAATCATAGATTTTTATTTTTTTTAATTGACAAACAAGGTGCACTGTTCAACATTTCCCTCAGTGACAATGTAATTCAGCTTAAGATAATATTATGCATATTTTTACCCAGCTGTAATGCTTCAGTGTTGCTGCTGGCGGTGGTCCATCCTGCACCCGCAGGTCAGCGCTGAGAACAAGAACACTGCTGACATCTAGAGGTGAGATAGTTACACACATGCAATATTCTTCTCGCCAGCCCTACACCACACTTACCCAAAGGGTGTCCATTGTTTCTCATGTTACTCCGGTAGCTGTTGTTGTTGGTTTCATGGTGTTATTCTTTTGTCTGTCCGATTGTAGAAGTTTCATCCTGCTGAAGAGTTAGACTCTGGCCTGCTAGACACTTACAGTTTCTACTTCTGTACAGTCTGTCCACTTAGCATCTATTGCTTGTCTATCCATCCTGGAAGAGACGATGCTCTTCCTTGTTTTGTTTTTTTTTTGTTTTTTTTTTCTCCTGACAAAGTTAATCCAGTGGAGTATGTCCTCATCCGAACCAAGGGTCTTAGGATGGGGGGTGTCTTACATTTCACAGAATGTGGTGTGATTGTAAAGCCCCCTGGGACTAAACCGTGATTAAGAGCTATATAAATAAATCTGGCTTGACAACTGTCCAAACATGAGAGACAGACAAAGAGACAGACAAAGTGGACTTTTGCTTTTCACTCAGATGAGCATTGATAATGAAAGTTAGCATCCTAGATGACATTTAGGGGCAATCTGATCAAGCCGAGTCTAGGCATCTGGCTCCTTTCCATTTTTCTTTTCAGGTTTTTGGTCTCGGGACAGCTTTCATGTAATGAGGTCAATCCCAGCTAGTGAATTTACAGTAGGTGTATAGATTAAAAAGTTAAATGTTGTCTAAAAGCCCTCTAGAATGAATAAAGGTTGTTTCCTTCTCCTTCTCTCCCAGATTCACTGGCTTGTTTTTTTTAAAATATTGCTGTATAGTCATTATTACAATTTTATTTTTCATTATCATTAGTTTATTGCTGTTCTTATTGTTGTTCTTAAGCTATCCTAGGCTTTTATATGGTATACTTATATTTTCTGATCCAAATTTATTCATGTAAAGCGATTTGTAACTTAACTTTTGAGAATAACTATAAAAATAAAGTTAATGACAACAAAAGTATATTATTATCATTATTACTATCATCATCATTATTTCATCATCATTACTATTAAAATAATAATAATGATGACGATAATAATAATAAAAATAATAATGATGATAATTAGATTAATTATTGTTATTATTATATTATTATTATTGTTGTTGTTGTTGTTGTTGTTGTTAACCCAGCACCTGACAATGCACAGGCCAGTGTTGCAAACCCAGATAAATGGGGAGGGTTTGTTTCAGGAAGGCCATCCGGCATGAAATCTTTGCCAAATCAAATATGCGGATCATAAATCAGATTTCCATACTGGATCGGTCGAGGCCCGAGTTACCAACAACCGCCACTGGTACTGTTGGCCAGCAGGGTGCTGGTGGAAACTATGCCATTGTTCAATGAAGGAGAAGGAGAGGGAGAAGGCATGTCCAGTGGCAGCGAGAGAGGAGGAAGGGTAGGAGTGTGAAGGTGACAGTCGGAACAGAAATAGTGAGGGACACAGTTAGGAAGGTACTTGATGTGTCACCAGGACAGAGGAAGGAAGACAAGGAGACTTGGTGGTGGAATGAGGAAGTACAGAAAAGTATACAGAAGAAGAGGCTGGTAAAGAAGAAGTGGGGTAGTGATAAAGAAAGAAGACATGAGTACAAGGAGATGCAGCATAAAGCAAAGACAGAGGTGATGAAGACAAAGAAAAAGGTGTACGGAGAGCTGTATGAGAGGTTGGAGACTGAGGAAGGGGAAAAGGACTTGTACTGATAGGCTAGACAGAGGGACCAAGCTGGGAAGGTTATGCAGCAGGTTAGAACGATGAAGGTTAGAGATGCAAATGTGCTGACAAGTGAGGAAAGTGCACTGAGAAGGTGGAAGGAGAACTTTGAGGGGCTAATGAATGAAGAAAATGAGAGAGAGAGAGAGAGAGAGAGAGAGAGAGAGAGAGAGAGAGAGAGAGAGAGAGAGAGAGAGAGAAACTTGGATGATGTGGTGATTGTGAATCAGGAAGTGCAGTGAATTAGCAAGGAGGAAGTGAGGGCAGCTATGAAGAGGATGGAGAGTGGAAAGATGGTTGGCTCTGATGACATACCTGTGGAGGCATGGAGATGTTTAGGAGAAATGGTAGTGGAGTTTTTAACAAGATTGTTTAACACAATCTTGGAAAGTGAGAGGATGTCTGAGGAGTGGCAAAGAAGCATACTGGTACCAATTTTCAAGAATAAGGGTGAGGTGCAGAACTGTAGCAACTACAGAGGTATAAAGTTGACCAGTCACAGCATGAAGATATGGGAAAGAGTAATAGAAGCTAGGCTAGTCATTGTTAGTTGTCATTGTTAAATGTAACATATTGCAAAAAGCCAGAAGAAGGGCTCCCGGGTAGTGTAGCAATCTATTCCATTGCCTACCAACATCGGGGTCAGCGGTTCGAATCCCCATGTTACCTCCGACTTGGTTGGGCGTCCCTACAGACACAATTGGCCGTGTCTGCGGGTGGGAAGCCAAATGTGAAGAGTAACTTAATTGGCAGAGTACAATTGGGGAAAAAAACGGGAAAAAAAGAAGAAGAAAAAAGCCAGAAGAAGAAGTGCAATCATAATAGAAGCAACATAGAAGTAAATAGTATAGTATCAAAGACATAAAACACAATTTAAATTGACAACATAAAAGACAATGAAACTTCACATAATTCATCTTTAAAAGAATGAGTTGACTTCCCTCTGTAACAGACCAGTAATACTTTCCACACCAACATGGCTCATCAACAAATGAAACAGGATCAAATGAAAGTGACTGGAAATTACAAGACATTGTACAGGCGCCTCAGATGGAGCCTCTGGTAAAAACATTTAGAAACATTTACTTTTCTGACATCATCGTTGAATCTCAGCTGTTTTCTGGCTTTGACAAACAACTTCCATTGATGCTGGTTAGATTTTTAAGGTGCAGCTCTTTGCATCTGCAAGTGAGAGCAGTTTAGATGTGAACTATTTCTGAAAATGTGCCTCTGCAAATACTTATTAGTGACAGCTTGGTCTTTACCGAGCTCTAATTATAAAATGCTGCAGTTGAGAATTGGAGCAGCTAATGCTAAGAGAGTGAGAGAGACTGACTCATACATGTCTTAAAGGCAAACCTAATCTACATACTTTTACAAAAGCAAGTCCCGTGAGATAGCTAGATAGATAGATAGATAGATAGATAGATAGATAGATAGATAGATAGATAGATAGATAGATAGATAGATAGATAGATAGATAGATAGATAGACAGACAGACAGACAGACAGACAGACAGACAGACAGACAGACAGACAGACAGACAGACAGACAGACAGACAGACAGATAGATAGCTAGACAGACAGACAGACAGACAGACAGACAGACAGACAGACAGACAGACAGACAGATAGATACTAGATAGATAGATAGCTAGACAGACAGACAGACAGACAGACAGATAGACAGACAAACAGACAGACAGACAGATAGATAGATAGATAGATAGATAGATAGATAGATAGATAGATAGATAGATAGATAGATAGATAGATAGATAGATAGATAGATAGATAGATAGATAGATAGATAGATAGATAGATAGACAGACAGATAGACAGACAGACAGACAGACAGACAGACAGACAGACAGACAGACAGACAGACAGACAGACAGACAGATAGATACTAGATAGATAGATAGCTAGACAGACAGACAGACAGACAGACAGATAGACAGACAAACAGACAGATAGATAGATAGATAGATAGATAGATAGATAGATAGATAGATAGATAGATAGATAGATAGATAGATAGATAGATAGATAGATAGATAGATAGATAGATAGATAGATAGATAGATAGATAGATAGATAGATAGATAGATAGATAGATAGATAGATGATGGTTTGGCTTTTGTTTTCATAAAACTGTTTGCCTATGAAGGAATTTTCACCACTGAAATGATACAAAAATGGAACGATGAATACATTTGCTCATGTAAACAGACATCTAATAGTGTCCCTAATACTGACACATGGCCCTGTTCATATAGAATGTGTAGCATTGTGTGTTTATACAGCACATCCATCCATCCATCCATCCATCCATCCATCCATCCATCCATCCATCCATCCATTATCCAAGCCTGAATTCGGGTCGCAGCATGCTGGAGCCTATCCCAGCAGTCACTGGGTGACAGCAGGGAGACACCCTGCAGAGAGAGGCACTCTGATCAGGTTTCTTTTCTGTGTAGAGGATCTGACCACCGAGTCCCTGTTCTGTTTCCTGTCTGACCTCTTAGGACATAATACACCATTTTTTCACATATGCACCTTGCAGAGTTATATGAAGTTGTGTTTTTTTTCTCCTTAAGCACCAGTTTCTTAGTGTAATTTCTGTTATTGTTTATGTTTAGCAGTGGATGTGCAGAGGAGATCAGAAGGCAACTCGTGTGTTGTGTTTGTCTTATTTTAGGTTTATATATATATATATATATATATATATATATATATGTATACACACACACACACACACACACATATATGTATATATGCAAAATTCTAGCTCTTGTAAAGCGCTTTGAGTGGCTGTTGCAGCTACAAAAGTGCTATATAAGATCCAACTTGACTTGACACTCTGGACAGGCCTGCAGGCCATCACAGGGCCACCTCATCAGACCTTAGAAATGGTACATACAGGCCACTCATGAAGCCCAGCAATACACTGCAATACATCCACAAAGAAAGCAATCATCTGCCCTCTATCTTGATAAATATCCCAGTAAGAATAAAAAGAGACTCTCATGCTTGTCACCCAGTGAATCCATCTTTAATGAAGCAGCCCCCTCCCCCCCCCCCCCATACCAAGAAGCCTTACAGGTAACACTTTATAATAACTACACACTATGAAGCATTAGTTAAACCTTAGCTAAGTATTAGTAACTATTGAATTCATCATCTATAAAGCATTGTTCCTACGTTAATACACACGAGTAAGTAATTCATAAACACCATTATAAACGTTTTATTCTTGATGAATAAGCTCATCTATAATGTATTTAATAATTGTATTTTCATACTTTATAAATGATGGAATCACACTTTCTAAAGTATTATATCAATTACAAACCAGTTATTAATATGTTAAGGGATGTTTTGTTAATAGATGTTTTGTTAGATGTTATGTTAATAGATGTTTTATAAACCCTTATTAATACTGCAATTCATGATTAATTCAGGTAGTTACTAGTTGTTAGTTAAGTATTTTGTATGACCTCATCTAAAGTGAGGATATATATATATATATATATATATATATATATATATATATGTGTGTGTGTGTGTGTGTGTGTGTGTGTGTGTGTGTGTGTGTGTGTGTGTGTGTGTGTGTGAGTGTGAGTGTGTTGATGAGTGCGAAACGTACGAAACAGGCCTGTACTACGATGCATTGGTCACGTCCCTGCCTCGTCAGCCCCGCCCTCGTCATGCCGCTCCCACTGCCTTACCCAGCTCATCTGAGTCATCGATTTCACCTGGAGCTCTCCAGAGCTCACCCCTGACCTGCATCTCCAATCAGGCCGATCAACCCGTCTCGGCCAGGATAAGAAGCCGCTCTGCTCTCCAGGCGATGCCAGATCGTTGAACTACTTCAAGTGCGTAGACGACTCTAGCTTTGAAAATTTTTTGACCAAGCCTAACCCCTATTTCCCTCTGCCTCTAGTTAAACCTCCCTGCCATTACCTGGACCACGCCTGCACGAGAACCACGACCCTGCCAAGCCCACGCCGGTACGAATACCACGACCCTGTCAAGACCACCGCCGAGACAGTAAAAGTCTGTTTCATGCTGATGATTGCTTACGTATGTGAAACCCTTCGAAGATGGCGTGCTCGACATGATTAAAAACATCACATTTAAACTACCAATTAAAACATTCCAGAAGAAACTGCACAATGATTCAAAAAAGATAAAAGGTGACGTGTGCTCATCATTGCAGCTGACAAAACCACTAACTTACAAATTAAAACCTGAGCAATACGGCGACCTCCTAGAAAACGTCACAAAATCATACGAGAGGGCCGCGGAGGTCGCCGGAAGAGAAGTAATGACAAAGAAATTGCCTCGGTTGTTTTACAACCGCATTGATGTCACTGCCCGGAACCAAGCCTTTATCTCCCGGAAGGACCTCAAACCGAACTTTTAAAACAAGCCAACCTGCAGACTGATCAACCCCACAAAACCGGAAATCGGAAAGATAAGTAAAAATAATTGAAAACATGAAAGATCAAATCTTGAAAAAAGTCCCCGTAAACCAATGGAAAAACACGGACCAAGTATTAGAATGGTGTAAGAACATACATGACCAGAAGAACTGCAAAGTTATATGTTTTGATATCTGTGAGTTCTACCCCTCCATAAGCGAAGAGTTACTATCCAAAGCCATTGATTTTGCCACAAAACACAGTGAAATCCGAGCGAGACAGAGGCATTATATACCAGCCGAAGGAATCACTTTTGGAAACCCATGGCAGAAAAAGGTAATAGCAAATTTAATGTAACCATGGGCAGCTTCGACGGGGTGGAAACGTGTGAACTAATTGGCATATATTTTGTGTCTCAATTATAAGACCGAGAAATCAATGTCGGACTCTACAGGGATGATGGGCTAGCAATTTGTGGAGAACACCAAGAGAGGTCGAGCAAATTAAGAAATCTGTATGCAAAATATTCTCAAACAATGGATTAAAAATCACGATTGAAGCAAACAAATTGACTTTCGGGACATCTGAATAGACCTTAGGAACGGCACATACAAGCCGTACATTAAGCCCAACAACACGCGGCAGTATGTTCATATACACTGCTCAAAAAAATAAAGGGAACACATAAGCAATGCAATGTAGCTCCAAGTCAATCACACTTTTGAGATATCAACCTGTCCAGTTAGGAAGCAACACTGATTTGTGAATCAATTTCACCTGTTGGTAAATTGTCTAATTTCCACCAGGTGGAAATTAGACAATTTGCAAGACAACCCCTATAAAAGGAATGGATTTGCAGGTGGTGGCCACAGACCATTTGCCTGTCCTCATCTTTTCTGGCCGATCTTTGGTTAGTTTTTCATTGTGCTAGTGCCCTCACCACTAGAGGCGGCATGAGGCGGTATCTGCAACCTACAGAAGTTGCTCAGGTAGTGCAGCTCATCCAGGATGGCACATCAATGCGTGCTGTGGCAAGAAGATTTGATGTGTCTCCCAGCACAGTGTCCAGAGCATGGAGGAGGTACCAGGAGACAGGCCAGTACACCAGGAGACGTGGAGGGGGCCGCAGGAGGACAACAACCCCGCAGCAGGACCGCTATCTGGTCCTTTGTGCAAGGAGGAACAGGAGGAGCACTGCCGGAGCCCTACAAAACGACCTTCAACAGGCCACTAATGTGCAGGTTTCTGCTCAAACAGTGAGAAACAGAATGCATGAGGATGGCTGCATGCCTCACATTCAACAAATAATATTGTAACGTTCATGGATAAGTAGACACGTTAGTCCTTGAGTAACGGGTCGGAACCTTTAGTCGACTGGTTAACGTTGTCGCTTGCGGAGTGGGAGACACGGGTTCGCGTCCCGGCTGTGGCGGTTCCCGGACTGCCCCCCTAATTCGCTACATTGGTGTCAGAAGTGGGATGATGAGACGGTGAAGTCATCGGAAGGGCGTGCGCCCGGAGGCGTGAGGGAGCTGAAGCGCGGGGACGCGCTTCCCGGAGGAGGGGGGTAGTCTCGCTTGCGGAGTGGGAGATACGTGGTCGCATCCCGACTGTGGCGGTTCCCGGACTGCCCCCCGAATTCGCTGCAATATCGTCCCACAAGACAACAATCATGAACAAATCAATGACACCTTCATCACAAACGGACACCCCTGGCTGCAACTGCCGTGTGAACGACTCATGCCCACTCGAGAGAAAATGCCAGACAAAATGAGTTATCTACCGAGCAACGGTGACGAGAGATGACAACGGCAAAATAGAGACATATGTCGGTCTAACTGAGGGAACATTAAAAAAGAGGTTTAATGCACACATGTGTAGCTTTAGAAACAACTGTTTAAAGAATGTAACACCTTTAAGCCATTATATTTGGTGATTGGCCGACAGAAACATTAATTATTCAACCACCTTGAAAATCCTCCCAAAGAAAAGGGCATATTTAACCAGTAGTAAAATGTGTCTATGTCGAACTGAAAAATATCTTATCATTTGCAAACCAGAAACGTCTACACTGAATAACAGGAATGAACTAGCCAGCAGTTGCAGACATAGATATAAGCACCTATTTTGTAATTATAAATAAATCATGCCAATAGACAAATACCAACCCCCCTTCCCCCGTTGGACCGTTAGCGATCACGTGTTTTTTTATTTTTGAACGTCGCACCTCTCCCTTCCCCATTTGTCGTTGTGAACGTGATGTGCATGACGAGACAGTAAATGGTATGTCCTTTCCTGAGTAGCTTTATTGACAGCTGATGATTGCTTATGACATGAAACAGGCTTGTACTGTCTGTTAAAGAATTTACTTGGCTCACTGGATTACACACGCACACACACACACACACACACACACACACACACACACACACACACACACACACATATATATATATATATACACACACAGTACATGTACAGTGTTGCTCCATGGTGGATATAGATGTGGGTGAACAGCAGGGAGGGACACTGCATATCAACAGCTCGGCTCTGCTTCATCTCAGTGTGGACAGAGATATGTGGTGTATTGTGCATGGCGTCTCTGGATATATTTTGTTCTTTTGCATGGTCTACTGCTTGAAGGACTTGTCTGGAAACAAAGAGTTCACTGCTAAACGTGCATTACTTCTTGCCTCTCCTTTCTGCAGGTACATTTTAGAATTCGGCCTCTTTTTGATTAAGTCACACTCCCTATTTCTCATTACTCCACTTGTCTGTTTTTTAATAAATCCAACTTCCCATTTTATCTCACCGTAGCATGTTTTTCATTGTTGCTGTGCTACTCCTATCTGTCATGTGTGTCTCTGCACTGCGAGTGAGATGCAACTGGCCTTTGTGATGGCACGGCTTTACATGGTGAGCCGCTAGTGCATGAAGGAGCTGTTGCTTTTTCCGCATTATTAGATCCACACATTGTGAACCATGACCGTCTGGCTCACCAGTCCTCGGGGCATTTCAGCAGACAGACAGCTCAACATGTACTGCAGGAGGAGAGAGAGAGAGACAGAGAGAGACGCCACAGAAAAAATGTGCAGGGAAAAAAAAATCACAAAAATCACAGCGTGTGTGTGTGTGCGCTATTTGTTTGTGAATGCCTCCAAAACGTAAAACATGTTATGTAGTCCTTTCTGAAGACTGAGCATTTGGAAGCCTGCACTACTATAACGTTTGTGTGTGTGTGTGTGTGTGTGTGTGTGTGTGTGTGTGTGTGTGTGTGTGTGTGTGTGTGTGTGTGTGTGTGTGTGTGTTTAACATCCACCTTCGCTATGAGGCCCCTCCATCATTCTCTCATTGGAAAGGGCCCACATGGAAGTAATTACCCCGTGCAGTGAGGGAAATTACAGGGAAAACCTACAGAGCTCCAGCCCTCTTATAACCACTCACTCACTTCGCCTCATACACATGCGCACTAGTGCACAAGCAAAGTGCACGCAACACACACACACACACACACACACACACACATGCGTGCACACACACACACACACACTTTGCTGCGCTGGGCTGCCACCTTGCCTGGAGCAGTACATTTCCACTGCTGGCTCTGTTGGGACAATGCTGCAGTGTGCTTCCCTACCCGCCTTCCCTCCCCTGGACTGTAGCAGCACAGGGCTGAGGCTGTAAATTCCTCTGAAAGAGCTGTTAGGAGGGCCTCCATTAAACAAAAAAAAGAAGAAGAAGAAAAAAAAAGAGTGCTCGACAGAGAGGAGCCAACGCAATAAGTCATCACCTGGAGCCTGGGGCCCTACCAGGGGCCCCAAGAGGAGCGGCTATAGCCACAAACTCCATACATCATTACTCACCTTGCCCTATTCGTCACACCTCGGTATACGTTGACTTTCAGATGCTCAGAGCGACACATCACATGGCATTAGGTGGTAAATCCGTTTGGAAGAGTTCCGTTTGCCGGGCCGGCACAGCACACCAGAGGACAATATACAACACACTATTACTGCCTGTATGTATCGCATAATGTAATATGACAGGCAGAGACGGGGACTCGAGTCATTGGGACTTGGAATCAAGTCAACTCGAGTCACTGTTTTGCTGACTTGTGGCTTGACAAAAATATCGATAATTACAATGCAAATTCACTTCATTGTCATACGTTTTGAACATGTTAGATAAATTGGCCAATAATATCATTATTAAACATGTACTAACACCTTGTCTTCTCTCTTTATAAAGACTGGATACTGCAGGGATGACTACAGTAATTGTGGGGGCAGGGGGCATGGGGGGAGGGACTTGACTTGGGACTTGACTTGCCTTAACTCAGGACTTGACTTGACTTGACTTGACATAACCTGTGACTTGACTTGACCCAAGAAAAAATGTCTTGCTCGAGACTTGCGACTTACTTGTGACTTGACCCATCTGCGATGATGGGTTTGGAATACAAAAGTTCACGTTATTCTGATTTTACAGGTGTCCTGTCATGGTCACTCGGCCCATTGGTCAAACAAACAGATTTTTAAGTGAAGTCAAATCTGCCTCGGCCAGTTTGTGTACCGAGGTGGGATGCTCTGAATAGGTCCACACTCAATAAGTGATGATTTTTGTTTCGGTAGGTGAATGTTGGCCTCCTGTGTTGCTGGATGACAGACAGTGATAAAAAACAACACTCCAGCCAAATGCAGTATATGGCATGTAGAGGCAGAAAAGACACGTATTTGTACAACAACACACTGTTCAAAGCTTGTTTTGCCTTCATCCAACAGTGAAACATTTTCAATAACAATATCATGCGGTAGCTAAAAAAATAAAGACACTTTTTTTTTCTTCCTCTGGTTCAATCATTGCTGACTTCTTCTGTTAGCCCTCCTCCCAAAGTTTACGAGAGTGGTACAGTTGTGTACACACTGTGGTGTCTGGATGTACATTAACCATCCCCCTCCCTTCCCACACACTCCGAATGAAGCCCGTTATTATCCAGAATGTGCTTCAGGCTCCCAAAATATCTGTCACGCAGCTGTCGACACCTCTCTCCACAACAGCTGGAGAGGCTCCGGGTCACTCCCTCTCCTCAGTCACACTATCACACCGCCATGACGGCAGGAGGGGCCAGCGGCAGCAATGCCCACCCCATTCACTGCTCAGCCGGCCCTCCAAAACTGTGTGTGTGTGTGTGTGTGTGTGTGTGTGTGTGTGTGTGTGTGTGTGTGTGTGTGTGTGTGTGTGTGTGTGTGTGTGTGTGTGTGTGTGCGCGCGCACATGTGTGCACATGTGTATGTGCACGTGTGTGCACTTATGTTTGCACGTTTGTGTGCATGTGTGTGTGCGCGTATGTGTGTGCAAATGTGTGTACATGTGTGTGCATGCATATGTGTTCATGTGTGCATGTACACATGCATGTGTGTGTGCATGTGTGTGCATGTGCGTGTGTGCGCGTGTATATGTGTGTGTGTGTGTGTGTGTGTGTGTGTGTGTGTGTGTATTGGCTATCCTGCCAAGCCACCCCTGAAGCACTCTGTGGACTTATGAGCTATAAAATCCCAGACAAATGGGACAAGGCATGAGAGGGAGCCACCAAAGAGGTGGCTCAACCAGACTTTATTACAGTTTATGTTGTGACTTAATTCATACTTGGCAGAATAGCCGTAAATACAAACAAGCAATTGGTGTCTTGGTGCTTCTAAAAGTCATCGAGAAGTTAGAAAGACCACTGCGACTGTAAACGCTGTCTTTCTCACAACTCGAGCAGTTTGGCCCATTAAAGTTGTAAGGGAAAGTAAAATGATGTTATTTCTAATGTGTGCGTTTGTTTTTGCGAGTGAGAGCTCGTGAAGCTCTTTCGAAGGAAGCACCGGTGATAAATGTGCATTGCAGAACACAAATATCCAAAATGCTTGTCACGGACAACCGTCCGGGGCTCACGCTGTTTATGAGAGAGTGGGTCGGCGAGCTGTTGGAGGGTCTTCGCGTTGCCATCTGAGAGCAGTATATATGACTAGGGGCCCATATCAAAGTCTGAAACTGAAAATGCTTATTAAAATCCTCCTTCGCCTGCCAAGTTTTCTCTCTCCCGCCCCCTCGCAGAGACGGCCTCTGGAAGCAATGATAGGAGAAGAGGGAACATATTGCACTTCCTGTAAGGACAGATAGATATAGTATGTGCTCTGGAAAATCTCATAGGTCGCTCTATGGTTAGAATAATATACGACTATGACTAATCCAGCATAGCCCTCAGAGCATGACTTCTCCTTGAGTTTGCCCCAGGATTTGATTAGCAACAGACGGGCTTCACGTCTGGGTATTTTCTTTCTTTTCTCGTGTCTTTCCCTTTTTTTCCCCCTTTTTCTTAAGCCCCGGTTCTTCCCAGAATTCCATTATCCACTGTGCATTTGTACCCTTCCGCGGGACCGGTTTTATTTTCACATGGCAACGGTGCTAAAAAAGCACCTTACTCTGGACTTGATGGCATGTTAACATGCTCAAACAATGGCTCGGCACCAGCAGCGCAACCGTCGGCAACATCCACTAAACAACATGATCCATCTCCGGCACTCGCGCGGTGTCTTCAAATCAGAGCGACATTGTGCTATCAACATGAGGAGCATTCTTTCTGCCTTACCCCCATTCCTCGGCTTGTCCCTTCTTGCCCCCAAGCAAGCAGGAAATGTGCGAGCAGAGAACATGCGAGCTAGATCAGGGCTTAGATCAACAATATGTGAGACGGCAAATCCACTTTCACTCACTTGCCTCAGAAGGGCAAGTAAAGTAAAGACAAGAAAAGCAGTGAGCATTGGAAAAGCTGCCACCTCAGGGGCAGCTAATGAGCTCTGGTTTGATCAATTCTAATAATGTCAGGAATCAAATGTTCCAACCAGAGATTCGGTGTATGCAGTGAGCTCCACCCCATCAGGTATATTTTCACGTTGCACCTCCTAAACTTTTTGGTGCAAGGCAGACACCAATATTTCTCATCAGAATATCACATGAGAAGGACTTTTACCGTCTTGCGTCTTATAATCTAAAGATAGGCAATCAGGGACTGTGATCCCATTTACTTCTGAAGGTTGGACGTCCTCATATTTTCGCCTTTAGATTCAGAATAGTGAAGCTGTGTCTTTCCTCATCTGGACTCTCTCTTTGTCTAGCCCCCCCCTCCCATAGAAAGACAAAAGTGCCCAAATTGCGCTGAATTTTCCATACCACTCTCCAACTCCCCTCCATAACCCCCTTTCGAAACGAGCCCACTCTCTTCAACCACCGGCACCCCACCCACACGCCGCTCCCCTTTTATTCTCTCCCTCCTCGGCATATTCATTTCTCTGCTTCAGTGCAAAGCCAAACAAGCCGGCCATTAAAGTTGAGTTAAGCGCAGGAAGTGGGGCCTTGGGGGCCAGGCGGCACTGTTTACAAGGAGCTAGTCAGGTTACGGCGGTGCTTTGAAATGAGAGCGGCACACAGGAGACTGTCTGTCACCCGGCAAAAGGCCCGGCGCTGCTCCACTGACTTCACTCACATTCCCCTCATTCATCTGAGCGGAGCGAGGGATAGAGGGAAAAAAGGGTGGAGATAGGGGTGGCGTAGAGGGGCAGAAGAGAACGAGGACAGGTAAATTTATAGTCCCCCCTCACCTCCACCCTCCCATCCCCATCCCAGACACAGTATCTTTCACAACCTTTCATCACTCTCATCTGTCTGTTATTACAACCCCGGGTCCTTTTTATTCAACTGTGCGGTGCAAAGATACAAGACAAACAACACCTCGTCCGAGTTGCATGGATTTGCTGTACCTTCCTGCACATATTCCCTCCGTTTATCTATCTGACCACATGAATAATCACAATGCATATTTGCATCCATAGCTGTGTGCGTATTTTGTGTTTTTTTGGGTTCATTCTTGCAGGGCTTAAGAATGCTGCAAGCCTGTTCGCACACCTCTGTAAATTTGTTCTCCCTTCTTGGGAACAACTTGCAGAGCACTGTTAGACACACCAGCTTCAACCCGTAAACCCGTTTGAACATTGAACTACTAACTATAGGCGCTGTTATTCTTTGTTTGTTCAAACTTACTCAACAAACATGACTTGAATGATCTTCAGTATGCTCAGCTTGTGTTTTGCTTCTTTGTTGCTGCACAACCTCCCTCACCCAAAGGGATCACTACAATTGGATTTGATGTGATTCATCTGAACAAATCTTGGACCTCTGTGCGGCATCCTTCATGGTGAGCAGGCCCCTTGACAGTAAAGCACGAGCTAATATAAGTCAAACATAATGTACCTCCTCCATGTGATGCATTCATTATGAGCCGCGTGTCCTCTCCCCATCGACATGTCGAGAAGGCACGGCAGGCGTGGAAACTTCTCAAGTAGCTACGACATCTGCTTCAGAGGCCGAGCGTCTGCTTTCTGTAACACATCATATACTTCATGTCCACGCCACAGAAGAGGGTTGAATTTCAGCCATGCACCGATGGAGAGAAGCTAAACAGCCGGGGGGTGGGGTGAGCACCCTTGTTTCCATTTTAACAATGCGCAGAAGACAAAAACACATCTTATCATGTCATGAAGTCACTAGTTGATTTTAATCAGGCAAACTATTAAGACAGTAAGAAGAAAATGCTTCACATCAGCGCTTCCCTTTGCTAAAAAAAAACCAACATGACACCAGACCCTCCTGCCTCCAAAAAGAAAGCTGTGACTGTTGTTTCTTGCATAAAATAGAGATCACTTTAATGGTCCTCCTTTATTGGGGTATACATAAGCACACTTTAGGTGTCAATACTCATATACTGCAGAGACTTTATTGGCTTTATTGGCCCACTTTCAGCACATTTTCAGTATTAAAGGGGTTTTCCATTGTCAAAGCCACAATCCTGGAGCTTTGCATACCAACAAATGTCCTATTTGATATTTTCTATCACTGGCATATTCAACACAATAACTAATCCACAAATATCCAAATCATGAAGGCTTTCGCAGCTGATATCTGGTAACACCCTTTCTTGCTAAAATCGTGCGGCTCAGAGCGTTTTGCAGCCTGGGTGCTGTCACAACAGACTGGTTTATTTCCAGTGGATAACTGGGATTTGGAGCGCTCTACCACCAGTGCATTTACCAATGTTATTGATAATTATCGACAGGATTGTAGCTTTAATTTTCAGCCTAAATATACTGTGAAAGGAGAATACATTTAATATAACAACTTTTTTTCCCCCAATATGTAAAGTTTTGCATTTGATCCAAGGTCATTACAAATGTGTGATTCTAGAGATTGTGAGATTAAAGGTCAGGGGAAATGAAATCTCTCTATTCTTTACTGGTGGGTTTGTTTTCAGAAATGGTCAAAAATTATTCAAAAATGAATCTTGCAAAAAAAAAAGAGAATGCAGAAAGGCCTAGGTGTTGAGCTTTTCTCGCCTTCCCCCCGATCTAAACTTGAGGTTTCCAGTAGGCGGGATTTTGCCGGGGGCCAATACACACCACTTTGTCCCAAAAAACCAGTGAAATCATTGTGTGTCAGTAATATTTAAAACGACCATGCCCTCTCTCTTTAAGCCTGCTGTTGTCACTCTTGTCTTGTGAAAATGGCACCGAGACACAGTACATTCCCTCACTGCACATGAGAACACAGTATTTACATTTCCTAAAACTAAAGATATTTGCTAAAACTGATTGCATTTCCTATGCATACCAATAACCATCCATCCATCCATCCATTAACCAAACTGCTTATCCTGCTCTCAGGGTCGCAGGGATGCTGGAGCCTATCCCAGCAGTCATTGGGCGGCAGGCAGGGAGACACCCACCAAGGTGAATATTTGCAGCACGCATTTTTGCGATGAAAATTGAAAGCATTTTCCACCAGCAGAAATATGGCTTTTCTAAAAAGCTGAGTTCAGTGTGAGCTGTGTCTGTAGCATTGGCACATGTCATATGAGCATCTGAATGGAGAGATACACAAGTTACTCTAAAGTGCATAATGAAATCGACAGATAAAATAGGCCACATATTGCTACACATTATTTTGCAGTCATTCCTGGAAAATGCTAACTAATGCTAAGTAGTTTTACATGTAGAAGTGCATTAGCTGGTTTGCAGCATTAAACCGATGCATAAAAGAAGAATTTGGCATGGATTTGACACAACGTCATCTGGTTTCACTTTAACTTTAGGGTCCCCCAATTCATACATAAAAGACTATACTGCAAATGTTAATACTGTATGCCATTTTTATAAGTCTACCACATAATTAGTATTCAGGAATTGTTTGCATGTAATTGTATGGGCACGCCGGAATTGCAGATGCACTGAACAGGTCATGATAATCTCGTTGTTTTTGGGTTTTTTTACAAGCTAATGGTTAGAATTGTGTTAAAAAATGTGCAATACGTATCAACAACACAATCCTTTTTCATTTCTAGATAATGTAATCCACTTTCCTGGACCATTAAGCTCTTCATCTCTCTCTTGCTCAGTCTATTTTAAAGCATCTGCAACACTGTCAGCACTCGAGCACAATAACACACCCAAATGAGAAATGGTGAATGATTTTTAAATATTGAAAATACATACCATTTTATGTGTTCAGAGGTATATTCTAGCGCAATTGAATGATACTGCATGAAAAATATTTGTAATCAAGTTACTTTTGGCAAGTGTTGATAAGCAATTATTGGTGCTGTTAGTGTTAAGTCATTAGGGAATGTGACCATTTCCCCTAAAATCTCACCATAAGCAGTCTCTACAACTGTGCTGCCACCAAGTGAGCCGTATGTGCAGAGTCTCCAGATCGCTGACAGCTGGTTTATGTACACTATGGCAGGACTGGGCTCCTCAATCACAAGTGCTCCTCTTAAGAGTTCTCCTTGTCTCTGTGAGACAGATGCTGTGTAAAGAGCAGCATGTATAGATGTGGATGCGACATCCACCTGCTGAGACACCAGCGAGGGCCTCATGGCTGCCCCGCTACCAAGGCACTGTAAAATACATGATCTACGCATTATTTATATATATATATATATATATATATATAGTATATATATGAATCTTTATATATATATATATATATAAAGATTCAAGATAAAAATGTGACCACATTAAAAGGCAAAAGTTAAGAGAGAAGTGAATGCTTTTTTTGTGTGAAGGAAAACAAATCGAAACTTGTGAAGCTAAAAGATATCTGAAAACTGAACGTTTGATGAACAAGGTCTCTGATTCGATTCACAAAAGACCATGAAGGCAGTTTTTTAAACATCACATTTTCCCAATTTTCACAGACAATTTTCATATCCATGGCAGCACCATTCGGTGAAAGATGTATGAAAGAATGTAAAGCAGATTGTAAACGCTTTCCTGGTGTTTTGAATGAAAAAAAATGCTTTATATGCTTTAAAAGAGCTTTGACAAATCAGCTGCCAGCATATAAAAGTGGCTCTTGGTCTCTGTGGCATCTTGTGAGTGCAAAAAGTACAGCACGCAAACTGGCAGATAACACAAGTATTTACATTTCTTAAATACAAATATATAATTTCATGTTGTAGTTTTTTTACATATACTATTTACAAATTTTGTTAAAAAAACTCATATGTCATGGCAGAAAGGAAGAATAAATGTCACTTCTTTCATGCCTTGTTCCCCTTCTGACTGTTGCATGCTGCTGGACTCTCACTCGTACTGAGTTTTTATGGTCTCTGGAGGACAACAGAGGCAAAGTGGGGGAGGAGAGAATTTCTGCACATGGCATTTCATGACCATGTTTGTTTATTTGTTCAGACAGTCAGGTTTGGTCCATATTTATCCAGCTTGTCCTTTTGTCAAACTCGTTACTTTGGCATGCATGTAATGGTTATAAAACAGAGTCAAATACAAACACTGCAAGTATCTACACTAGTCACTGTGCTACTTACCTATTGCTTAGGTAGCAGGCACACAAGCATAATAAGGACATCGGTCCTGATAACATGTAAAAGTGAGTCCCACTGGTTAACCTAATACTACACTGTGGTCTCCCCTTGCCTGCTGTTTGTCAGCCTGGTATAGAACTTGCGCCAGGAGTGTAGAGTCTTGCTAGACCAGATCCAGAACCCAGAGGTGATGCCCACTATGAGCGTCATAAGGTATTTGATCATGTAGACCGTAAAGTCTGGGGTCATTCGGGGACTGGCCTGCACAGGACAGGGGATAGCCAGGCCTTTGCAGTTATGGCTGACCCAGCTGCGCTCCCAGTGGGGGCGAAAGGCCTGCTCATAGAAGAAGCAGGCGATGACAATGGTGGCAGGGACTGTGTAGAGCACGCTGAACACCCCGATCCGCACCATCAGCCGCTCCAGCTTCTCTGTCTTGGTGCCGTCGTGCTTCATGATGGTTCGGATACGGAACAGTGACACAAAGCCAGCCAGTAAGAAGGAGGTCCCGATGAAGAGGTAAATGAAGAGGGGGGCTAGCACAAAGCCTCGCAGAGGGTCCAGGTTGCTGAGACCAACGAAGCAGACCCCGCTGAGCACATCCCCCTCTATCTGTCCGATGGCCAGGATGCTGATCGTCTTAACTGCAGGCACAGCCCATGCTGCCAGGTGGAAGTACTGAGAGTTGGCCTCAATGGCCTCATGGCCCCACTTCATACCTGCTGCGAGGAACCAGGTGAGAGATAGGATGACCCACCAAATAGAACTGGCCATACTGAAGAAATAGAGCATCATGAAGAGAATGGTGCAGCCCTCCTTTTTGGTGCCTTGGACAATAGTCTTATATCCATCAGGGGTGAAACCGTCATTGCACACCACCTTATCTCCAAGGAAGTAACCAGTGATGTAGGCTATAGAGACCATAGTGTAGCAGCCAGACAGGAAAATGATAGGCCGCTCGGGATATTTGAAGCGCTGCATGTCGACCAAGTAGGTAGTAACTGTAAACAAAGTGGATGCACAGCAAAGCACAGACCAGATGAGAACCCATATGCGTGCAAAATGAATCTCTCTGTCGCTGAAAAACATGTAACCCCCACTTCTTGAGGGTTCACAAGGGGCTGCGCAATCCATTTCCCCCAGAAACTTATAATTCAGGTAGGGGGGAACTTTGAGAACAGATGGACAACGGAAAAGGCCGTCGGCTGTAGAGTAGACATGGACACCCGGGGTGCCCGGGACTGGCATGTGAACGGGTGAGACGGTAGCGGCGGATGAGTCATTTTGGCCGACGCAAATGTGTCCGTGTCCCAACACGGGGAAATTCTCGCACCGGAGACGCTCGGGCCACTGGAACCCGAACTTGTTCATGAGCGCTTCGCAGCCATGCTTGGCTCTCTCGCATATGGACCGACACGGAGGTATCGCCTTCTCCAGTACTGTGCACACGGGCGCATACATGGAGCAGAGAAAAAACTTCAACTCCGGTGAGCACTGTACCTTCACCAAAGGGTAGAACTGGTGCACCTCGAGTCCAGCATCCTCTTGATTGTAATGCCCCACTAGATTGGGCATGATAGTCGTGTTATAGGCTATGTCCGTGCACAGCGGTATTGAAATTGGCTGGCAAAATCCATGCTCTGGGAAAGCAATCCCATTGTCCCCCTGCTGTGCTGAGATCAGCAGCGGCAGTAGAAGCACAACGGACCAACTTTTAGAAGACATAATTTTCTTTGGTAATTTCGGATGTGGGCTACAGCTTCAGCCAGTTCCGATCAAAATAAATCCGGTTATTGTGTAGCATCGGGGAACGTTGTCTGCCGTGCAAAAGACGGTAGTTAAAGGGGAGACGGTCTGCCTGTGGGGAGCTGAAGGCGGTCGTCCCGGGCTGTTTTCTCCTCGGACTTTTTTTTCCCTTCTCGTCGCATGGCCCAATGAGACTGTTTCAAGTTCCCCTTGAACTCGGTTGATGTAAAAGGAAGAAGGCGGGGATCTTAAAACCAGCTTGAATTCAAAGTTATCAAAGACGTCTGAGTTGAGGCCAACTTCCTCAGTATATTTTCTTAACAGTCACACCAGTGGATACTTCGGAAGTTGAAGAGAAATCGTTCGATATACCAGTTGAAAAAAATAAAATCCCATCCGCCCACCCTATCTCTCTCTCTCTCTCTCTCTCTCTCTCTCTCTCTCTCTCTCTCTCTCTCTCTCTCTCTCTCTCTCTCTCTCTCTCTACACTACCCTACAGCATTTGCTCAGTCAATGAGGGGCAATTGGTATTGAATTCTGTTTTTGTATAATGTTTTTTTTTACTTTTTGGGAGTATGTGACTTGAACCACTTTTTAAAGTTTTAAGACTCGTTTTATTCGTTTTTTTATGATTTACTATGTCTGTGCATTCATTTTTCCCCCTCCCAGTTTTTGCTTGGAAAAATCTGTCTGTCTGCCTGTCCCGTCTTTTTTTTTCTTCTCTTTGAATCAATTTTAGGGCTCTTGTGATGGAAGATGACCTCTTTTTTGGATGTGTCGATGTAAAGGAGTTACTTATGTTGATGTTGTGAAATGGGCATGTCATTGTTGGAGTTTTGTTTTATGTAAAATAAAGAGATGTTTAAAAAAATCTCTCTTTCTCTCGCTCTCTCTGAATTCAAATGGCTTCATTGGCATGACATAACACTGTACATATTGCCAAAGCAAGTGTTTAAACATTGAAAAGCTAAACATTAATTAGAAAACATACTGCAGCGAATTTGGGGGGCAACGCAATCACAGAAATTGCCGAGGCCGGTACGCGAACCCATATCGCCCGCACCGCAGGAGGCATCGCTAACCGCTCGACTAAAGGGCCAGACCGGTCAGCCCACGGCCAGCGTGTCTTCTTATCCATGCAAGTTACAATATTATAGCCAATGAATACACGACAGCAAAAGAAACAGTACCGCAAAAGAAACAGTACACAGTGCCCCCCCTCTCTATTTCTCTAACAGAACTTTACTGCTTACCAATGCTGATAACATGACACAGGAACCGGATATGAATCGCGTCCTCAACACATCATACACACAGAAACGTAAGCAAAGTTAGGTGATTTTATTCAGTCAATGTGCGATCTCACTAAGAGCATGAACAATGATACACTCTGCATAACGACTGTACTATTAAAGTAATTGAAATGTTGCTTAAACTTCATTTTATTTGCCTGGGCAGCGGGTGCATGCCCCCCGCCATGTTACTGTGCCTAGAGCGTCCTCCTGCGGCAAATGCAGCAAACGTGTTATTGTGGCGGACACTAGGGGCTATGCCTCTCACCCAGCAGGACTGTGAGCTGGGGGCGTGGTTTACGTTCCCGGGCTCGCCGGGGCAGGGTTGTTCCTGCTGCAGTTGGTTTTTGGAGTTGAGGAATAAACATCAAACTCGCCTTGGTCTCATGTGTTTTTCCTCATTCCTGCCACATTGGTGACCCCGAATTGAACATGTTTGGAGCAGAAGATGTGTGTGAATCCACTTCGGCCACGCCGCCCCAACTCTCACAGCCGGCCGTTCTCGCCGCGGCTGTGAAACTCCCAGTGTTCTGGCAGAGCGACCCGGCCTCGTGGTTCCAGCATGTCGAGGCGCTGTTCCACCTGCGTGGAATCTCCGCGGACGACTCCAGATACTATCTGGTCGTCGCTGCGCTGGATCAGCAGTCCACACGCCGGGCCATGCAGCTGTTGCGCGCCCCTCCGCAACACGATAAATACGTCGCCCTCAAACATCTTCTGCTCCGGAGGTACAGCCTATCTGCCGCAGAGAGGGCAGATAGAATCCTTTCCCTATCCGGTTTGGGCGACGGGACGGCTGTGGATCTCATGGACAATATGCCGTCGCTGCTAGGCTCAGACGAAGGTGGGTTCCTTTTCCCGCACGTTTTCCTGCGCCAGCTCCCGTCTCCTGTGCGCGCGGCTTTGGCTAACTCCCCGTGTCTGGCCGCTGGTGACTGCCGAGGTTTGGCTGAGGAGGCCGATCGGGTCCTGCTGGCTACCAGACGGTTCTCTGTGCAGAGTGTGGCATCGGAGCCTCTGCAGCCGACGTCGGAGGACGCGGACCCGGCAGTGGTGGCTGGAGTGACTGCCCGGAGACGGCGCGGGAGCGGCCTCTGTTTCTTCCACCAGCGGTTCGGCGGCAAGGCGAGGCGCTGCGTCCCTCCGTGCACGTTTGAGACGGCGCGAAACTCCAGGGCCAGCGCTCAGTAGCAGCTGTGGGCGCTGGCGGACGTAGTGAGCTGCTCTTCATTAAGGACACGATGTCAGGAAGACGGTTTCTGGTGGACTCAGGCTCGCAAAAGAGCCTACTCCCTCCTGCTAAGACAGACAGGTCGGCCGAAGGCGGCGGCCCACAGTTAAGTGCAGCTAACGGTTCGTCCATTGAGACGTTTGGCACAAGGTTGGTGACTGTTTGCCGCACGGGGGCCATTTTGAGTGGGACTTTGTAGTGGCCGCCATTACTGTTCCTATTATCGGCGCGGATTTTCTGTGTGCTAATGGTCTGCTAGTTGATGTTACAAACCGCCGTTTAATTGATGCTGTGTCTTTCGCCACTGTTCCGTGCGGGACAAGGGGAGCCGGGCCGTTAACACACGCTAACTTTTTAGCATTAGGGGATGTTTTTCAGCGCTTGCTGGCGGATTTTCCATCGGTGACTACGCCTGCCTTTTCCACCACGGTTACTAAACACGGGGTAGAACATTTCATTCCCACTCTGGGACCGCCAGTTTTTGCGCGCGCGCGGCGCCTCGACGCAGTAAAATTGGCTACAGCTAAGGAGGAGTTCGCCATCATGGAGCGTCTGGGTATAGTGAGGCGTTCCAACAGCCCGTGGGCCTCGCCGCTTCACATGGTGCCCAAGGCGGATGGGTCGTGGCGGCCTTGCGGCGATTTTCGCCGCCTGAACAACGTCACCGCCAATGACCGCTACCCCATCCCACACATACAGGACTTTTCCATACGCCTGGCAGGTACCACTATTTTCTCTAAGGTGGACCTGGTGCGCGGCTATCATCAGGTTCCCGTGCGCGCAGAGGACGTGCCCAAGACAGCAGTGATCACCCCGTTTGGGCTTTTCGAATTCATGCGCATGCCTTTTGGCTTGAAGGGGGCAGCGCAAACCTTTCAGAGGCTGATGGACTCGGTGTTGCGTGACCTTGATTTCGTGTTCGTTTATCTCGACGACATATTGGTGGCCAGTCCGTCAGCTGACGAGCACCTGGCGCACCTGAAACAGGTTTTCCGTCGTCTGGACGAACACGGCCTGATAGTCAACCCGGCCAAGTGTCAGTTTGGACTGCCGGTGATTGACTTCTTGGGTCACCGCATTTCGCCGCAAGGCGCGGTCCCGTTGCCTTCTAAGGTGCAAGCGGTGGCGGAATTTCCCCGCCCGGTCTCTGTTAAGGCATTGCAGGAATTCTTGGGAATGGTGAATTTCTATAACCGTTTCCTCCCTCGCGCTGCCCACCTCCTTCAGCCACTTTACGAAGCCCTGCGGCTTAAGAAGGCTAACGACCCTGTCGACTGGACTCCCGAACAGGTCCAGGCCTTTGACGGAGCTAAGTGCGCCCTGGCTAACGCTGCCCTCCTCGCCCATCCCACACCCACGGCGTCCATAGCTTTAACAACCGATGCGTCTGACATAGCCGTGGGGGCTGTGGTTGAACAGCGTGTGGCGAATGCGTGGCAGCCACTCGCATTTGTTAGCCGCAAACTGCGAGATAGCGAGCGCAAGTACAGCGTTTTTGACCGGGAGTTGCTGGCACTGCACCTTGCAACCCGGCATTTCCGCTTCCTGCTGGAGGGTCGCCCATTCACGGCTTATGTGGATCATAAGCCGCTGACTTTTGCCATGTCCAAGGTGACTGAGCCGTGGTCTGCTCGTCAACATCGCCACCTAGCGGCGATCTCCGAGTTCACAACGGACATTCAGCATGTGGCCGGGAAGTCCAACCCTGTTGCTGATTGTCTGTCGCGTGTGCTTGTGTGTCCTGTGCACCTCGGTGTGGATTTCTCCGCTATGGCTGCCGACCAGCCCAGTGACCCGGACGTCCTTGCCCTTAGGTCAACGCGTACCGGTCTCAAGCTAGAGGACGCTGTGATGCAGGAAGGCAGTCCTGCCCTCCTCTGCGATGTCTCCACCGGCCGTCCCCGCCCCGTTGTTCCAGTGGCCTGGCGCCGTCGAGTTTTCGATTCGATTCACTCCCTCTCGCACCCTGGAGTTCGGGCATCGGTGAAGTTGGTCGGTTCCAAGTTCGTCTGGCCTGGCCTCCGCAAGGACGTCAAGGGGTGGGCAGCTGCATGTATAGCGTGCCAGCCCGCTAAGGTCCACCAGCACACTAAATCGCCCCTCGAACCGTTTCCGATCCCGGCCAGACATTTCGACCACGTGCACGTGGACCTGGTGGGCCCTCTACCTTCTTCACAGGGTTTTACGCACCTGCTCACAATGGTAGATCGGACACCCAGGTGGCCAGAGTCTGTCCCTCTATCCTCCACAATATCCTCGGATGTTGCACGCGCTTTTCTTTCCTCCTGGGTCGCCCGTTTCGGCACTCCGTCAGATATCACCTCAGACAGGGGCCCCCAGTTCGTGTCAGAGCTCTGGTCGGCACTTGCGCGATCCTTGGGTGTGCAGGTACACCGCACTACCGCGTATCACCCTCAGGCTAACTGGGTTGTGTGAACGTTTTCACCGGTCGCTCAAGGCAGCGCTGCGCGCTGCGCTCTCGGATGGTAACTGGGTGGATCGTTTACCTTGGGTTATGCTCGGGTTGCGTTCGGCTCCTAAGGAGGACCTCGACGCGTCACCCGCTGAGCTGGTGCTCGGTCAGCCACTCCGCGTCCCTGGGGAATTTTTGCCTGGGAGTTCCGCTCCTCGACCCCGTCCGGCCGTTTATCCTTTTTTGTCCGACAGCACTCGGGTTCCAGGCCCCGTTCACCACTGTTTTCCGCGGTCGTTCGTGCCTGCGGAGCTCATGTCGGCTCGTTTTGTTTTTGTACGGCATGATGCTCACCGCTCACCCCTCCAACCCCCATACGATGGCCCATTTCGGGTTCTTGAGACGGGTCCTAAGGGTTTTGTGCTAGATATGGGTGGGCGTAGGGAGCTTGTCACGCTTGATAGGCTTAAACCGGCGCACAGGGTGGCAGGCGAAGTTGTGTTTCCGGCCCAGGTTCCCCGTCGGGGTCGTCCTCCTTCCAGGACCCCGGCAGTGTATTCACGGGTTCAGCGTTCTGCTTCTCAGCCGGCTTTGGACTGTGTTTCACCTACTGTTTCGGCTGAGGGACGGCGCAGCCGTTATGGCAGGCTGCTTAAGCCTCCAGTGAGACACTAAGTCTCTTTCCAGGAGTCCCTTCTGGGTGTTCGGGGGGGGGGGCTGTGTGGCGGACACTAGGGGCTATGCCTCTCACCCAGCAGGACTGTGAGCTGGGGGCGTGGTTTACGTTCCCGGGCTCGCCGGGGCAGGGTTGTTCCTGCTGCAGTTGGTTTTTGGAGTTGAGGAATAAACATCAAACTCGCCTTGGTCTCATGTGTTTTTCCTCATTCCTGCCACATTATAATCAATCGATAATCCAGGTAAGAAAATCACAGCCAGTTGAATCAGTTCATCTGGACACAACGTTTATTGAGAGAGACATCTCATCACTCATCTACGTGACCTCTTCAGTCTCAACTGACAACTGACTGCAGGTATCCCCACCATTATAACCCCCCCCCCGCGGTTCAGGGATGAGCTATGTGAAGAGGGAACGACCGTCACTGAACCGGGTGGGTGGGTGGGGGCCTAAGAGTACATCTGTCGCCATTTTACAATGCTGTGATTGCAACCATTCCCAAATCCTCAGTGCATAGTACACATGGCATTTGTAACCCTAGTTAAAGGTCACGGCAATTTACATATGAAACCGATCGTTGTTTTCGGTCGTTATGCCACTGTATTGTTTATAAGGGTGTGTCTGCCATTCTTGTGTAAGAAGCGGGGTTGTTGTGAAGCGTCTAGTGTGTTGGTGTAGTGTTCTGTGCTTGTCACGTCTCACTCTCAACCTTCACCGCTGGCTAGCAGAAATGCGATCTGGAGAGCCGAGCGCGTAAGTCTCTCCCTGCCAGTACATAGCCTCTCCAACAGCAAGCCCTATGTAGTGCCTCCTCGTGGCGACACACGGTAACTGGGTACACCTTTGACCCTGGCTGAACTACGAGGGACTCGGAGGAGGTCTGGCCCCTAGACCTGCTGTACGCAGGCCCACCGGTGTGTGGCTATTCCCTGATACCCACGAACCAGCCCCCAGCTATGGGTTAAATAGAGCCACTGCCTAGTGGATACCTCAGGCGAGGAATAGGCTACGGGAGTAAACCCCTACAGAAAATCAACGTCTGTTGTTTTTTGTTTTTCTTGCCCTTTTGTATCTGACGTCCTGTGGGGCTGCAGCTTCTCCCTCGTGTAGCCCCCCCCCATCCACCCCTGTATGTTTGTGTTATGTTTATCTGTCGTCTTGTTTAACTTGTTTAACGCTTATTGTAAAGCGACTTTGAATGTTAGAAAAGCGCTATATAAGTTTAATTTATTACTGCTATTATTATTATTATTATTATAAGGGTGGGGATACCTGCAGCCAGTTGAGACCGAAGAGGACTGTGAAATTGCAATTGGTGATGGGTGATATTTGATTGTTGATGTTTACCGTAAACCAACACATGCCGATCAGTACTTAAGGTTTGACTCTCATCATCCACTGGGGCACAAACTAGGAGTCGTCAGGATCGAGCTGACAACGTCCCCACCGACACAGCGGCCGGGGAAGGGAAGAAATCTCACATCAAACAGACCCTGGTAAAGTGTGGTTATCCTAACTGGGCGTTTTTCAAAGCGACGAGACGTTTCTCTCAATACACGTTGTGTCCAGATGAACTGATTCAACTTTCTGTGATAGTGTAAAACATGGTCACAGAAATCATGACATCCCCGATGTGTAATTATCGACTTGATCGTTCATTTCTTGCATAAGTCAGATTGGTCCGTTTTTCATAATCAGATAACTTTGCGACATATTGCCACAGCTTCCGTCATATTATAAGCCATATTATAAAGGTTGAACCGGTAGCGGTACGTCCGATAGAATGGGGCCGTGTTTTTTTTAATTTTTTTTCTTATTGAACAATAGAACATTTTGCAGAAAAAAAACAGGCACAGTTAAGGTGACAATTATTAGCCCTCCATGAACTATGGAACATTTCCCTACAGTTCTGCCCAATGTTTGCATCATTCATAAAACTTTACATAGTAAAACATTAATCAATGTTAAGGCCCCTATTTGGTACATTTTGGAATGTAAAATAAATCTTCAGGTTTGCTTTATACCAACTGTAGTGAAAGTTGAGGAGGTCAAAATTATTAGCCCCCATGTGATTTTTTGCTTTCAAAACACACCTGAGCAATCAATCAGCTTTCAAACCACACCTGAGGAATCAATCAGCATTGAACTTTACTTAAGGGACTCCAATGAACAGGGCTAGTGGCACTTGAACACTTGATTGAGAGGGACTACTCTTAAATTCTTTGTAAGAAGTAATTTCGTCATGCCAAAAAGTAAAGAAGTCAGTCTTGAACTCAGAAAGAAGATAGTGGATGCTCATCTTAAGGGGGAAGGCTATACTGCCATTTCCAAGTGTAAGGGATTGAAAATAGCCTCAATGAAAAGTTTATCTTAAAAACTATACCCCCCCCTATTTTTTAGATTTACATCTAACTTAGATACGTGATAACAATGCAGTAAGGGTGTTTCTCCACCAAGCCAGTAGAGGGCGCTGATCCCCGGAGTCGAGCTACTCCCAGCTTCCTAACCAGCTCAGAATAAACTGGTTCGAGCTGGAGTGAACATGGACTCATGCGTTTCTCTTCTATGATCCACAGGTACATTGCACCAATACATTAAGCACTTGGTTGGTTCATGAAAAAGTTAACTAGATAGGTGATAGCAAGGGCTGGTAGTGTCCAATGTTTTGGGAATTGATTTATGTGTTGATTTGGATGTGACGAACTCTATGCTGGTGGTTAGCCAGTCTAGGTTCGTTGCTAGCAACGAAGTCGTGAAACGTGAAAGGCAATCTCATAATAATGTCAGGAGACACAGAGAGATGCAAGTTTGTAGGAATGTGTTACTAAGTTAAGGGTAGTACTATGTGAAAAGTGTACATTTTGAGAAATGTTTAGCTCCCGCGATTCCCATTGAGATTGTATGTCCCGCGCTCTGGGAGTGAGATGTGCACGTGCACCTTGGCAGTGTGTGTGTGGGTGCGTGCGCGCGCATGGAGCCGTGCAGAGAGGGAGGGAGAGAAAGAAAGGGGAGCGGGTGCAGATTACGGCAGGAGAGTTCAGTAGTCATGAAAGTTTCTACAGTAAAGATAGTGTTCTTCAGTATGTTTATTCAATTGTGCATTGTAAATGGATGTATTATTTTTAACTGATAATATTATAATGGTGACGTTTGGATATTATCGAAATTGCCAAAGAGGGTTATTGTTTATTATTTGAGATGTGATTGTTTGCTTGGTACTGTATAGTGAGTGATACAGTAAAATACATGGAAATGATTTATTAAAACGAACTGAATGTTTTATGTTAAGCAGAATAAACTGGTTCGAGCTGGAGTGAACATGGACTCATGCGTTTCTCTTCTATGATCCACAGTTTATCTACCCAGCTCACCTCACCGGTCCACAGTACCCACTGTCTGTGGATCCTTTCTACCGCCCAGATTCCCCTAGGTCTAGGCCGGTAACAACTGGGGGTTCGTCCGGGATTCAGCGCCACCTAGAGGAGGACGTGGTTACTGCCACGACAAGATCCGGTGCCCAGAAGCTTCAGGGAAGGCTGCAATTTGCGTCATCCAGAGAGCGACGGCCACAAGTGTCAAGTCAAGATGTCGACTGTACCTCCTCGGCGGACGCTGATCGTTCAGATACAGAAGAAACTCTCAGATTTGAGTGACAATCAGCTGCAGGGTGTGGCAAATGCAATTGATTCTGGCACAGAGACTGCGGTTGAAGAGCTTAGTGACTCAGAGCTCTACGACCTGATTGTTGACTACGTCAGGGGCAAGAAGCTTAAAGAAATGGAAGATGAGGGTATGAGTCAACTCCTCGCCCTCACTGACCTGATTGATGAGATGCTGCTTGCCCAAGTCACAGACTCTGCTGGAGTGGGCAAAGCCATACCTCCCATGACTGGGGGTGAATCGCCTTCACATCCCACCTCAACGGACAAAGACATTGCCACCCACTCAACTAGTACAGATGGAGGCATTCACACTCACACCGCTACTATGGACAGAGACATTAACACCGACCCCTGCACGGAGCGCAGGGCCAGCTCCACGCCATCGGGAGAGCCTCCCACTCCAGATTCCAGCCGCCAAGCTGGCAGGGGTACTCCCCTGTGTTTACCCTCTGCTGTCACAGGTCAGGTGGTAAGATTGTCTGATGTAGCAACCCTGTTACCTCGCAGAGAGTTCAAGTTACATGGTGGTCAATTGTCTGATGCTGGTTCTGAGATTCCATGGTAGTCTGAACAAACAGATTGATGAGGGGTTGCGAGACGGGTTTAGTGAGTCAGAGATCATCAGAACTGTACTTAAGATCACTAAACCTGGTGTGTTTAGAGAAATGTTAAGCAACAAGGATGATCTTACAGTAGAAGGGTTAAAGAGGTTTCTCCGTTCTCACATCAGAGACAAAAATGTTACCGAGCTTTATCAAGAGTTGAGCAATGCTAGACAGCATGACAAAGAGACCCCACAACAGTTTTTGTATAGAGTCATGGGTTTAAAGCAGAGGGTTCTCTTTGATTCGCAACAACCTGCTGCAGGGTTTAGCTATGATGCAAAGCTAGTACAGGGAACATTCCTCCACACACTCTACCAAGGGTTCAATGAGAAGAACAGCCATGTCAGATGTGATTTAAAGCCTTTCCTCTCAAACATGCAGGTTAGTGATGACTTCCTTTTAGAGCAGATTACCAAAGCAACCAGTGAGGAGGAGGAGAGACTCAAACGTCAGGGTATACCAGCCAAAACAAGACCAGTGACTACTAGTGCAGCTCAACACGATACTGAACAGACTAAACCTATGGCAGTTGACTCGGAATTACAGGCCCACCGTGCAGCTATTTCCGAGCTGACGGCACAAGTGTCCGCTTTGATTCAGCACATGGCTCAGATGGTGAAACCTGCTGAGAATGTGAGTCCTGGAGGCCCGACCCAAATGATGACTCGTTCCCAGCCACCAGTCACTGAATCCGAGGCTAGTGTTATGTATGCACACATCGACAGTGCTGCATTTGATTTGGTGCTGTTCTATTGTGCTGGGATCGATTGGTGATGCCTGCGGGCTCTGGGTTGTTTGATCGGGTCTGCCTATGATGCTGTGTCAGTCTAAATAAAGAATGCCACGGAGAGGTTGTGTCGAGCGACAGCGCTGTGTCCTGACGTGATTTCTAAACTTAATATTGGCGACGAGGATGGCTGATATCTCCCTCCCACCACCTGCCCCCTTCCTGGCATTACCTGGTGAGCCTCCGGTACCATGGACTCGCTGGCTACATAGTTTTGAAAATTACATCATCGCCTCAGGGCTCGACGACGTGAGCCAGGCTAGGAAGACGGCTCTGTTGATACACTGCTTGGGAGCAGAGGGTCATCGTGTGCTCGGGTCTCTGGGGAACGTCACAAGCTTTGCCGAAGCTGTGGGACTTATGAGCACCCATTTCGCTGCTCCACAGAGTGCCCTCCTTCGGCGATTTATATTCCGTCAGCGACACCAACTGCCTGGTGAGTCTGTGCGGCAGTACGTAGCTAATTTGCGAGGGCTAGCTAGCTCATGCAAGTTTGGCGCGCTTCAGGACGAGATGGTTCGCGACCAGCTAATCGAACACACCAACAACGCAAAGGTGCGTGAGACTCTCCTGCTGGAAAAAGACGGTCTGCTGCTGTCCACAGCAATTACCATCGCACTACAGGTTGAGGTAGCAGCTGAGTGTGCTGCTATGCTAAATACACAGCAAGTGGCCACCTCCAGTCAAGCTGCCAACGTCTCCTCCCTCTACTCACGGCTGCCCCTCGGGACGCAACCCAGCCAGAGCGAGGCGGGCGCCGACTCCACTGGGGACGTCTTGCAACTGCAACGACGGCGTTCTCGGCCCCGCCCTCAACAGTCCTGTGGTAACTGTGGATCTCGGTCTCATGTTTCAAGGGCTCAGAACTGCCCTGCCCGTGGCCAGACATGCCGTAGCTGCGGTAAGCACAATCACTTTGCCAACGTCTGTCGATCTTCCCCGGCTGGGTCAGAGGGCCACACCCCCCAGTCTTCAACCGCCGTCATTCACAAGGTGAGCTCTGCGCCAGTGTCATTCAAATCATTCACAGTCAACATTAATGATGTGTGCATTCCCCTGCTGTTGGACACCGGTGCAAGTGTGTCTCTCCTGAATGTTGATACCTACAGTCAATTTTTCGGTTCACTGCCACTGTCCGCACCCTCAGCTGTCCTCTGTGGGTATGGTGACTCCAAAATCGATCTGGTTGGCTCTCTCCAACTGACCGCTATGGAACCAAGCTGGTGCCTAATGCAGTTTTCATGTGGCACGCCGTGGGGCCAACCTGATGGGCCTGGACCTGTTCTCCGCTCTGGGGTTCTCCCTCTTAGACACAAGGGGGGCAGCAATCCTGACTGTCGCCACACCTCGGCAGCAGAAGTGGCCATCGCTGTTTATGGGGCTGGGCTGCCTCTCCGCCTTCACCCATCAACCTCTCCTCAACCCTGCTGTGAAATCTGTCATCCAACCACTGCGCCGCATCCCGTTGGCTCTCCGTGATGGGGTCTCCGCCGAGCTGCAACAACTGCTGGAAGCTGGCATCATTGAACCGGTGGACGCGTCACCTTGGGTCTCAAACCTCGTGGTGGCTAAGAAGAAGTCGGGGGGCCTGCGTGTCTGCGTCGATCTACGTGCAGTAAATAAGGCAGTGGTCCCTGATAAGTATCCACTGCCCACCTCAGAAGAACTCACTGCTCAGTTCTATGGCTCTGAGGTGTTCTCCAAGCTCGACCTCAGACAGGGGTACTTACAGGTGCCCCTCCACCCCAGCAGCCGAAACCTCACAGCCTTTGTGACACATGCAGGAGTGTTTCGCTACACCAGGATGCCTTTCGGTCTCAGCTCCGCCCCTAGCTGCTTCCAGAAAATCATGGTCTCCGTGCTGGCTGGCATACTGGGCGTGGCCATTTATCTGGACGATATAGTGGTACACGGGCCCACCAGTGAAATCCACGACAAGCGCCTTAACATGGTCTTCGCAGCCCTGTCCAAGCACAAGCTAACTCTCAATGCTGAGAAATGTGTCCTCTCTGTGCCAGCCATCGACTTCGTGGGGTTCCGGCTGTCAGCGAGCGGTGTAACTCCACTACAATCCAACGTGGACGCCATTCAGGCCATCCCTGAGCCCAGCTCGGCCGCCCAGGTCGCCTCCTTCCTGGGTATGACAAGTTACTACCTGAGGTTTCTTCCCCAGTACTCTGCGACCACAGCCCCCCTGCGCCAGCTGCTGCGTAAGGACGAGCCATGGGTGTGGTCAAAGGCATGCAGTGACGCTGTGCGTGATCTCAAGACTCAACTGACTTCACCACCAGTGTTGGCTCACTTCAACATCTCCAGCTCCACCTTTGTGACCTGTGACGCATCAGCCACAGCGATAGGGGCCGTGCTGTCTCAAACCCAGAACGGTGTGGAGAAGCCCATTGCCTTCGCCTCCCGTGCCCTCAACCTGACCGAGCAGCGGTACTCCGTGGGTGAGCGTGAGGCGTTAGCCTGTATCTGGGCTTGTGAAAGGTGGCACCTCTACCTCTATGGCTGCTCCTTCACCCTCAGGACAGATCACCAGGCCCTGACAGCGCTGCTGTCCACATCTGGGACAGGCCACAAACCCCTGAGGCTGCACCGCTGGTCTGACCGCCTCCGCCAGTACAACTTCAGCCTGCAGTTCACCCCAGGCAGAGACAATGTTGTCGCCGACCTGCTCTCTCGCTCTGTCTCCACCCCAGCTCTACAGACGGACACTGACTGTGTGGAAAAGGACATTGTCCAAATGCTACACACACCCCTCCAGGCCACTGTCTCTCTGCAGGAGCTGAGGGCAGCCTCCGAACAGGACCCTGTCCTCTCCCAGCTCCGCACCTACATCCAGAACGGCTGGCCTCACAAGGTCCCAGAGGAGCTGGCTGCGTTCGCCCGAGTCAGACATGAGCTCTCCTGCTGGAACTACACCTGCGTGGCACGTGGGTTTTGCACAGTGGTCCCAGCTGCTCTCCGTGCACGTGTTTTGAATACGGCGCATGAAGGCCACCTGGGCATTGTGAAACTGAAACAGCGCTGCCGAGACCTGGTGTGGTGGCCGGGGATAGACAGAGATATTGAGGCTCTGGTGAAGGACTGTTCTGCCTGCCTTGTGAGTGGCAAGACCGGCCACCAGGCTCCCCCACCCCTGCAACCTCTCGCCTGGCCCTCTCAGCCCTGGGAACACTTGCAGTTGGACATTTGTGGTGAGATCCATGGAGTTCCCCACCACCAACGCTTCATGGTGGTCGCCTACGATCCACACTCAAAATGGCCTGAACTCACCACTTCCGGCACTGTGACCTCACAGATCATCATCGACTTCCTGGACTCTCTTTTCTCTCGCTGGGGCCTCCCAAAGGCCATCACCACTGACAACGGCCCTCAGCTGGTCTCTGCTGAGTTCACTGCTTATCTCGAAAGCAAGGGCATCCGTCATATACGCACTGCGTACTACCACCCCCAGGCCAATGGCGGCGTTGAACGTTTTCACCAGTCACTGAAGAACGGCCTCAGAGCACACATGGCCCAAGGGTGCTCTTTCACGCAGGCCATCTGTCACACTCTGCTACACTATCGGGCCACACAGCACTTGACCACAGGCGTCTCCCCAGCCTCTCTCATGCTAGGCCGGGAACTGTGCATGCCCCTTGACAGGCTCCGCCCCTCCACACCTCAGGCACCTCCCTCTGGGGTCAGAGCCTCAGTCACTCGTCAGCAGACGCGGATGAAGCAACGGTTTGACCAGTCAAAACGAACCAGGGTGCCAGACATCAATGTGTCAGACTGGGTCAGGGTCCGCAGGCCCCACAGGGACAATAAAATGGCTTCATACTGGTCCTCTCCTCTCCAAGTCACCCGTCAGTTGGGCCCAGCCACTTACCTCCTCAGCGATGGCACTCGGTGGCACTCCAGTCGTCTACGGAAGGTGTCAGCTCCGCCACACACAGCTGGTGACACAACCATAGCCATTCCCTCAGCATGGCGAGACGCCCCGGGGCTTCATGCAGCTCCTACACGGGCCCAAGACATTCCTGGGCCTCAGCTCCCCCTGCCATCTCCCTCCCCACCTCGGCCTGCCCAGCCTCAGGCCGCCCCGCAACCTGTTCGCACACGTTTACGCCCTGGCCACCTAGAGGACTTTGTGTCAACCTTTCATGTTTGAAATCCTGCCGGGGGGGGGGGGGGGAATGTTATGTATGCACACATCGACAGTGCTGCATTTGATTTGGTGCTGTTCTATTGTGCTGGGATCGATTGGTGATGCCTGCGGGCTCTGGGTTGTTTGATCGGGTCTGCCTTTGATGCTGTGTCAGTCTAAATAAAGAATGCCACGGAGAGGTTGTGTCGAGCAACAGCGCTGTGTCCTGACGTGATTTCTAAACTTAATAGGTAGGTGCAATGACTGTGTCCAAAATGGCAACGTGAACTGTCCTCATTGCTTCATCTGCGGCCAGGCAGGACATCGGGCCATCGGCTGCCTGCAAAGGAAGATGTCGGGAAACGGGGGGGGGGGTCGTTGGAAAAGGGCAGCCGACGACCTTCAGCAGCGAGAGGCCCTCACCAGTAAAGGTCAAAACCACCGCACCAAACCCACCAGGTCAACAAACCTCACGAAAACGTGTAGCTCAGCTAGTAGGAGAGCGATGTATGGTCTCCTGTTATGTCAATGACATCCCTCTCCAAATGCTACTGGACACCGGAGCTCAGGTGACCATCGTGGGAAGAACATGGATTGAGAAAGAGTTACCCCATGTCAGAATCCAGCCATTCACATCCCTGCCTTTTGATCTCGAAGCATCAGCCGCAAATGGTACAGAAGTTCCCTTGGATGGCTGGGCAGAAATTGACCTTCAGCTAGGTAGCATGAAGCATGGGTATGTGACAATCCGAGTGCCAGTAGTGATCAGTCAGAATTGTAACAATCCCCTACTAGGTAGCAATGTGATCACAGAGATTATCAGAGAGAACACAGAGCAGGGCAATAGAGTAGATGTTATAGCTATTCTTAAGGAAGCTTTGAGTGTTACTGAGAGTACAGTAGAGGCCATCATCTTCATTCTCCAGATAACAACCCATGACAAAGCCCCACCCCAGTGTAGTGTGAGAGTTTGGAAAAAGGGTGTTGTTATTCCTGCAGGACAAATCAGAGAAGTGAGATGCAGAGTGAGGGGGTGGCCAGGTGGGGGGACAATGTTGTTTCCGCCGAGTTTAGACAGTAACTGCCCCGAGGGTTTAGAGCTGTTTCCCTCTCTCGTAGATGTGCCTAGTGGATCATCAAAATGCACCAAAGTCCCGATCCAGAACTCCACTAGACATGATATTTATTTAGCACAGAGAACAGCATTAGGGACCCTCGAGGAATTCATTGACGTAAAACCTGTCAGGTGTCCCACTTGAGTCCTGAGCCCACCGCCCAAACCTGCTCTGCCCAAGTGAACTCAGATGAAGTCAACAACACAAGGAAAAGGGATGACACACACTCAAACACACAGACTACAGAGGAAAAATGGCACCCACCAGTTGACTTGTCACACCTTGGAGAAAATGAACAGCAGATAGTCTGTGACATGCTCTTCCATGAGTCAAATGTGTTTACCAAGAATGATGCAGATATAGGTTGCATTCCAAACCTGCAACTGAAAATCCATCTGAAAGATGAAACACCAGTTCAAAAGTCCTACAATGACATCCCAAAGCCACTGTACAAGGAAGTTAAGGACTATGTGCAGAACCTGCTTGATCATGGATGGATCAGGAAGTCAACTTCACCGTACTCGTCTCCTTTGGTCTGCGTGAGAAAAAAAGACAAGAGCTTACGTCTGTGCGTGGACTTCCGTGGGCTCAACAGCAAAACCGTTCCTGATCGTCACCCACTCCCAAGGATTCAAGACCTACTGGATAACTTCGGAGGCTACTCATGGTTTTCCATACTCGACCAAGGCAGTGCCTACCATGAGGGCTTCGTTGAGGAGGGTTCCAGGCACCTGACAGCCTTTAGCACGCCTTGGGGGCTGTATGAGTGGCTCCGCCTTCCTTTTAGCCTCACCAATGCTCCGGCAGCATTTCAGCGATGTATGGAAGGAGTACTGGATGGCCTGAGGGACGAGTGCTGTTCTCCATACCTGGATGAGGAACTCTGTTTCTCCAAAACATTTCAGGAGCATGTGCAGGATCTAAGAAGAGTACTGTGCCGGCTACGAGAGCATGGTGTTAAGTTACGCGCAAAGAAATGTGAATTGTTCAAGCGCCAAGTGAGATATGTTGGGCGTCTGGTGTCGAGTGAAGGTGTTCAGGTAGACCCAAAAGACCTAGAAGCAGTGCTTCAGCTGAAGGAGAGAGAGCCGAAGAACATCGGAGAAGTCCGTGCTCTGCTGGGATTCCTGGGATACTATCGACCCTTCATCCAGGATTTCCCCAGAATAGCACGCCCTCTGTTCAAACTTCAAGAGAACCCTACAGAGTCCAGTGAGCGAACTGCCCAATCTAGGTCCGCCCAGGCTACACTGAAGGGCACCAAGGGTGGCCAGTTGCCATCTAAGACACCCGTCCAATGGACCCCTGAGCACAGTGCCGTGGTGTCTCGCCTGGTTGACATGTTGACCAATCCTCCCATCCTGGCTTACCCAGATTTCAATTTACCGTTCGTCTTACACACCGACGCATCCAATGAAGGCCTGGGAGCTGTGCTGTATCAGGAACATGGAAACAAGCTCCGGGTTATTGCATATGGATCAAGGTCACTCTCGCCTGCTGAAAAGAACTATCACCTCCATTCTAGCAAGCTTGAGTTCCTCGCCTTAAAGTGGGCAATCTGTGATAAATTTAGGGATCACTTGTACTACGCCCCCACATTTACTGTCTATACAGATAATAATCCCCTTACTTATGTCTTAACCACAGCTAAGTTGAATGCAGTCGGGCACTGCTGGGTGGGTTAGTTAGCTGACTTCCATTTCACGCTCAAATACAGGCAAGGCAGGGTGAACATCGATGCAGATACTCTGTCCCGGTATCCATTAAAACTCCAAGACCACATAAAGGAGTACATAGAGATCATGTCCCCTGATATCATCTCTGCCATCTGGCAGGGGGAACATGCCAAAAGAGAGGAAGACGTGCCATGGGCGGCAGCGTTGCAACTGCGTTCTAGTGATGACTCCCTGCCGACGAGCACGCCCATGTGCACTCCAGAGGATATCAGAGCAGCCCAGAAAAACGACGCTGCCATCTGGGAAGTGATATCCTTGAAAAGGAGGGTGTAAATGACCCATATACTTTTGTCATAATATTTTTTATTATTATTGATTTGTATGGTGCTCATTATTGATTTGTATTTGGTGCCTAAAGTACAGTCCTGATTGATATTAACAGCGAATTACACTTCCTTTTGTTATGTGACCTTTATTTGAAAAACTCTGGTCTCCCATGATGCTGTGCGCTGCTGCGAGAAAACGGCAGAACAAAACTGAAAGTTGGACACGACGGTCGTGTTCGCTATGCACAGAACGAATTCACAACTTATAATTCATTGATCATCATCATTTATTTGGCACCTAGCTGGAAGGCGAACAGGTATGAGTGCCGATTGACTATTTGATTCGAATTTCGTTATGTTTTTATTTACAATGTGTTCTTTGTGATTTGGAGATCGCTAATGATAAGCTAATGCTAGCTAGTGCTATGCACCCCGTACTGGTGGCTAGCTATGGGGGAAACGTGGTTGCACATATAATTGAATGATTGTTTTATGTATATGCTTTCAGCTCTTACGGTGGTTCTATGGTGTGTCTACGGTGTGACTAGTAAAATGCTGCAATAAATGGTCTGATACCGCACCATGGGCCCATCAGTCCTCATTGGAGTGCATCGTCTGAATAAAGTCCGGCTGGAATGCTACAGTAAGAGCTAGCCTCTTCATCAACCCCGCCACCACGCTGCCAGAGTAGGTCTATGAGGACGAGCTACGGAGCTAAGTTGCTACTAGTCTACAAGGGACAATTCATCGGGCGTCTTGGCGCCATTTCATCGGGCAACTCGGCGCCATTTTACGGGTCTTCTAGACAAAGGAACTCTACTCTCATCAGGCAGCTGGCTTGAAGGTTTGGTGTGACGGTCAGACTCTAAAGGTATGGAACATTTCATTGATTGATAAGGAACAGTTCATCTTCACTGAGAACATTGATAAACATATGGTCTGAGAAGAAAAGGTTTAAGAAGAAAAAGACATCAACAACAATGGACATTTATTGAATTTGATGTTTCTCAATGTGAAGCTGATGGGACTTTATAGAACAAATAAGTTCACACAAAGTAACAAGTTAATCAAGTGACTTTGTTTATTGACTGTTATTATTATTACTATCCATTTACTGATCATCCTTCTTGTTGACTGTAAAAAAAAGGGGAAAAATGTTTAATGCATGATTTATACAGTCTGAATGGTAACTGAATGTTGTATTCAGTGGAGAGATTGATATTATAACCTTGCAGTCAGTAATATAACAGTCAGCCTACAGTAATAGGCTCTAGTCCTCTAAGCAGTCTGTAGCTATACCAGGTTCTCTGCTCCTCTCTTCGGGTAGTCTATGGGCTATAGTAAAGGCAAACAATTCATTACATCACATTTATCATGGCAGAATTGAATATGACCGAAACAGAGAATCCTGCCCCACAGTCAGAGCTAGAGAATCAGATAAATAGACTACAGCTTAAAATTAGTAAGCTACAAGAGGCTCTCAACGAAACGCTAGAGACTACCGAGATAGAACACTTAGAGAAGGAAATTCAAACTAAGGAAGAAACACTAAGTAGCCTCCAAAGTCAACTTGAAGAACAAAATGGGGATAGCCTCCGACGCTCGACTCGAGTGAAGATCTCGACTCCTAAAATGCTTGAACTGCAACAAGAGGAGGTGAGGAAGAAGGAGAGAAAGCTCCTCTCAGCGTACGAAAAATGGAAGAGTCGAGCTCGTGAGTCAAGAGAGCGGCTAAAGAAAGACCTCAAGGAAACTGAGCTGGCATCTCTGCTTGATACTTTGGAGAAGGATAAAGAGGCTGTGTTGAACACCTATAATGACATACGAGGTCACTTCACACCCTCAGCCGAAATGAGAAGCCGTGTTGATGCATGTGAGGCAGCTACAACAGAGATTAAGAAAATCGCCTACGAGAAGATTGTAGACATCGATTTAGATTTTGATGCAGAACAAGCACAACGACGTCTCAAGGAGCTACTCAAGGGCGGCTATGCGCGCTCAATCTATGGATCCACTGTCTCAAGAGTGTCAAAGTCAGTCCACAGCCACGAAGGCAGCACTTTAACAGTCAAACGTGTGGACGCGGCAGCAGAGCTTGCAGCAAAGGAAGCGGAGTTCGAAGGGTTGCTTGAAGAAGATAAGCAAAGGGAGAAGACAATGTTTGGAGGAGCAACAAAGGACACTAGAGGAGCAACGAAGGACGCTAGAGGAGCAACAAAGGTGGCAGCTTGAAGTTGAAAAACGCGCTCTTGAACGTCTACAGGCACAAAAGGACTTAAGGGCTGCACGGGCCAGACTTCAAGTCTATAACCAGGGAACATCACAGGGCGGCAGTGTCCACTCTAATGATCCTGAAAGAAATCTTCACGGCTCCCCAGCTACCAGCAACCAAACCCTCAATATAACGGCATCGTCACCTGATGTAAACGTGTCGTCCCTCGCCCGGGCCCTCCAAGATAGTATAGCCCTGAATAGACTTCCAGTGCCAGAGCCATCGGTATTTAATGGCGACCCCATTCAGTTCATTGAGTGGAGAACTTCATTCATGTCACTCATTGACTCAAAGGCCATCTCCTCAGCAGACAAGCTTTACTACTTGAGGAAATATGTAGGCGGCCCAGCTCGTAAGACACTGGAAGGGACCTTCTACAGAAACGACGGCGAGTCTTACAAGGATGCATGGAGCAAACGGAATCACCGATACGGACAGGCCTTCATCATACAGAGAGCCTTCAGAGACAGGCTCACAAAGTGGCCAAAAATCCAACCAAGGGATGCAGAGGGACTTAGAGACTTTTCCGACTTCTTGAACGCCTGCCAAGATGCAATGTCTCATGTGAAGAGCCTCGAAATATTGAACGACTGTTAAGAGAACATGAAGCTGGTCCACAAACTGCCAGACTGGGCAGCATCTCGATGGAACAGGAAGGCTACGGAAGCCTTGGACAGGAAGCAAGAATTCCCCAGCTTCAAGGACTTCACCACCTTCATGGCAAAGGAGGCAGCGATCGCATGCAATCCGATCACCTCACCTTATGCCTTATGCAACTCCGAGTCTAGCACAGCGAAACCGAATAACAGGGACCCTAAGACGAACAAGGCGTGTGTTCTGAGTACGCAAACTGAAACGGACAGTGACAAGCAAAAGCCAGCCAGCGGAAAGAAAAAAAACCCTGTGCGTTCTGCCAAGACAGTCAACACGGGCTACGTGCATGTCCCAAGTTCATCGCCAAGACTCTGGAGGAAAGAGAATTCGTGAAAGAGAACAAGCTCTGCTATGGCTGCACCAAACCCGGCCATAGCGCGAAGGACTGTCGACATAGACATACCTGCAACACCTGCAAAGGCAAACACCCCACCTGTCTTCACAATGACAACCACGTGAAAAGGGAACCGTCTGCAGCTCGGGAAAACACTCCCCCAATTAACGCTAATGAATCAGAAGCTGCCGCGACTGCAATGTCACATGCCGTCACGACTGGATAGTCTACCAACACATCGATGATTGTGCCCGTATGGGTGTCTTCCAAGAACAACTCAGGAACAGAAAAACTTGTCTACGCCCTGCTGGATACACAGAGTGACACCACATTCGTCGACCAAGAAGTGAGCAGCGCTCTAAAGGCAGAGTCCTGTCCAGTGAAACTGAAGTTAACGACAATCATAGGACGTGACACTATCGTGAAAAGCCAACGAGTCTCGGGGCTTCGTGTGCGCGGTTACAGATCTTCCCTCCACATCGACCTTCCTCCTGCCTACTCTAAGGACGGTATACTGGTGAACCGCGCCCACATTCCTACAAGTGAAACAGCCAGACAATGGAATAATCTCTCTGCAGTCATAGACGAGATTCCACCGCTGCAAAATTGTGATATTGGTCTTTTAATAGGATACAACTGTGCGAGGGCAATGGCACCAAGAGATGTAATAGCAGGAGGAAATGAAGAGCCTTACGCAATCCGAACCGACCTTGGATGGAGCATCGTGGGTTGCTCTTCACCGTGCCTTGACACTCCAAGCGTGGCGAGGCAGTGTTTCTGGGTAGCTGTGAAGGAGCTCCCGCCAGTCACCCCTGCAGATGCTATTCGCATTCTGGAGTCCGACTTCAAAGATGCCAAGGAGGATGAAAAGACGGTGTCCCAGGAAGATATCTTGTTCCTGGACAAACTCAAAAACGGCATCCAGAAGAACAGTCAAGGTCACTACGAAATGCCCTTACCTTTTAAGGAGAGGCCCAACCTACCTGACAACAAACAGCTTGCCATCGTTCGTCTCAGCCATCTGAAGAGGAAGCTGTCAAAGGATGAAAGATACAAAGAACAGTGCATCAAGTTCATGGAGGATGTCATAGAAAAGGGTGACGCAGAGGAAGTACATGATGATGGGAAGGAAGGAGAAAAATGGTACATACCTCATCATGGTGTCTACCACGCCAAGAAGCCAGACAAACTGAGCGACGTATTCGACTGCTCTGCCAAATACAAGGGAACCAGTCTAAACGATCATCTGCTCACCGGACCCGACTTGATGAACAATCTCAATGGTGTTCTCCTTCGCTTCCGACTGCATTCTACTGCGTTGATGTGCGACATAGAAAATATTATTGTATTTAGAAATCACGTCAGGACACAGCGCTGTCGCTCGACACAACCTCTCCATGGCATTCTTTATTTAGACTGACACAGCATCAAAGGCAGACCCGATCAAACAACCCAGAGCCCGCAGGCATCACCAATCGATCCCAGCATAATAGAACAGCACCAAATCAAATGCAGCACTGTCGATGTGTGTATACATAACATTCCCCCCCCCCCCGGCAGGATTTCAAACATGAAAGGTTGACACAAAGTCCTCTAGGTGGCCAGGGCGTAAACGTGTGCGAACAGGTCGCGGGGCGGCCTGAGGCTGGGCAGGCCGAGGTGGGGAGGGAGATGGCAGGGGAAGCTGAGGCCCAGAAATGTCTGGGGCCCGTGTAGGAGCTGCATGAAGCCCCGGGGCGTCTCGCCATGCTGAGGGAATGGCTATGGTTGTGTCACCAGCTGTGTGTGGCAGAGCTGACACCTTCCGTAGACGACTGGAGTGCCACCGAGTGCCATCGCTGAGGAGGTAAGTGGCTGGGCCCAGCTGACGGGTGACTTGGAGAGGAGAGGACCAGTATGAAGCCATTTTATTGTCCCTGTGGGGCCTGCGGACCCTGACCCAGTCTGACACATTGATGTCTGGCACCCTGGTTCGTTTTGACTGGTCAAACCGTTGCTTCATCCGCGTCTGCTGACGAGTGACTGAGGCTCTGACCCCAGAGGGAGGTGCCTGAGGTGTGGAGGGGCGGAGCCTGTCAAGGGGCATGCACAGTTCCCGGCCTAGCATGAGAGAGGCTGGGGAGACGCCTGTGGTCGAGTGCTGTGTGGCCCGATAGTGCAGCAGAGTGTGACGGATGGCCTGCGTGAAAGAGCACCCTTGGGCCATGTGTGCTCTGAGGCCGTTCTTCAGTGACTGGTGAAAACGTTCAACGCCGCCATTGGCCTGGGGGTGGTAGTACGCAGTGCGTATATGACGGATGCCCTTGCTTTCGAGATAAGCAGTGAACTCAGCAGAGACCAGCTGAGGGCCGTTGTCAGTGGTGATGGCCTTTGGGAGGCCCCAGCGAGAGAAAAGAGAGTCCAGGAAGTCGATGATGATCTGTGAGGTCACAGTGCCGGAAGTGGTGAGTTCAGGCCATTTTGAGTGTAGATCGTAGGCGACCACCATGAAGCGTTGGTGGTGGGGAACTCCATGGATCTCACCACAGATGTCCAACTGCAGGTGTTCCCAGGGCTGAGAGGGCCAGGCGAGAGGTTGCAGGGGTGGGGGAGCCTGGTGGCCAGTCTTGCCACTCACAAGGCAGGCAGAACAGTCCTTTACCAGAGCCTCAATATCTCTGTCTATCCCCGGCCACCACACCAGGTCTCGGCAGCGCTGTTTCAGTTTCACAATGCCCAGGTGGCCTTCATGCGCCGTATTCAAAACACGTGCACGGAGAGCAGCTGGGACCACTGTGCAAAACCCACGTGCCACGCAGGTGTCGTTCCAGCAGGAGAGCTCCTGTCTGACTCGGGCGAACGCAGCCAGCTCCTCTGGGACCTTGTGAGGCCAGCCGTTCTGGATGTAGGTGCGGAGCTGGGAGAGGACAGGGTCCTGTTCGGAGGCTGCCCTCAGCTCCTGCAGAGAGACAGTGGCCTGGAGGGGTGTGTGTAGCATTTGGACAATGTCCTTTTCCACACAGTCAGTGTCCGTCTGTGGAGCTGGGGTGGAGACAGAGCGAGAGAGCAGGTCGGCGACAACATTGTCTCTGCCTGGGGTGAACTGCAGGCTGAAGTTGTACTGGCGGAGGCGGTCAGACCAGCGGTGCAGCCTCAGGGGTTTGTGGCTTGTCCCAGATGTGGACAGCAGCGCTGTCAGGGCCTGGTGATCTGTCCTGAGGGTGAAGGAGCAGCCATAGAGGTAGAGGTGCCACCTTTCACAAGCCCAGATACAGGCTAACGCCTCACGCTCACCCACGGAGTACCGCTGCTCGGTCAGGTTGAGGGCACGGGAGGCGAAGGCAATGGGCTTCTCCACACCGTTCTGGGTTTGAGACAGCACGGCCCCTATCGCTGTGGCTGATGCGTCACAGGTCACAAAGGTGGAGCTGGAGATGTCGAAGTGAGCCAACACTGGTGGTGAAGTCAGTTGAGTCTTGAGATCACGCACAGCGTCACTGCATGCCTTTGACCACACCCATGGCTCGTCCTTACGCAGCAGCTGGCGCAGGGGGGCTGTGGTCGCAGAGTACTGGGGAAGAAACCTCAGGTAGTAACTTGTCATACCCAGTGTAACCTGCACGACAGGGGAATGGGCCTATGCTTGCGCAGGGACAGTTTACAGTCTAATGTCTAAGTTCAGTGGAGATTGGTGTAGGTTTTTTTCTAGACCGGATTCTAGTACTCACCCCAAAGACAACACACACACTCGTGGGTATAGTTTACAATAAAAAAAACCAATTTATTTCAACAGTTCAAAGTAAAGTTATTTCAATATCAATACTAAATTAGATGTGTTATATATATATATATATTACTCTATTATACTTTTTAAAAGTTCTTCCTAATATTCTATTTATTGTCTATATCTATCTATATTCTATTTTATACCCTTCTAATATATTACTTATGCAGCCATATTCTACACTAACAAATTAAAGAAAATAATCCAAAATAAAGTATGAGTGCACTCAAAGACAATAATAAAGAAAAGAAAAGGGGGAATGATTCAGTCTTCCAATCTGTGCAAGGTGCAATGTCCAGATCCTACCACAATCACAGGGGCAAGTTAATGTAGAGGCGATGATGATGAATCCAAATCCAGGGCGATGATGGGGGCAATCCAAAGGGGGTATCCAAGGGTTCCAAAAGGGTGTCGCAAGGGGGGTTGTTCGGGGTGCTAAAAAAACCAGTCAGGATTCCAGCAGCGTACAAAACACAAGAGAAAAGAGTCTTCCTTCAACGGGAGATCATCTGTCAAGGAAGCTTCGTGGGAGGGATCTTTTTTGTCGTAGTTCAAATGTCCTGTAGCTCAAATATCCGTAGTTCAAATATCAATAATTCAGGTATCCATAGTCAAAGTTGTCCGTATTTCTAAATATCCGTATTTCTCTTCTCTATTGTCGACGGTTGTTTGCATGGTTTAAACTCTGTAGCTCGTGTGCCTCCTAGAGGCTACTCGTGGAACTTACATACGTCACAGGGTACATGTAATCATGTGGGTTACATTCTCCCCCTCTAAACCGCATCAGTCTCTGCATGCGTCTAAACACTGTATGGTCTTGCAGAGGGCACTCTAGAAGAATCAGGGACATTTCTGCCCAAACTTTCGAAAAATGAGGCCATGGCTAGGACTAAAGGTCTTCCTAGTTCACCATAACAGAGTCTCTCAGGGGGATGTCTTTCTCTGATAGATCTTCTGATCGGTTCGCTCTCAGACGGGTTTCCGTCAGACAGGTCAGCCTGGCCTGTCACACCAGTGGGCGGTGCACTCTCGGGTTCAAGTGGGTTGTTTTCAGGTGAACGTCCTTCAATAGGTCCAAATTGAGGTACAACAGTAGTAGATGATGCGGGGTCTCCCTCAGGTAAGTGTCTTCGAACAGGTTGAGAGAATTCATCTGTGACTACTTCTGTCTCACGCCCAATTGGTTTCTTTTCAAGTAACTGATTGTGAACAGACTCAGGGGTATGGGGTACTTCACTAAGGAGTGGACTGTCAGATTGGGAGAACTCCGACGGACTTGGATTCAACCCGACTGGGTTCAACAGTTCCGTGGCACGTGCTAGAGTGGTGGCCTGTGTGGTTGTCCTAATGCTTTGGGGAAACCTTGTGGAGATCTGTGGATAGCAATCCTCATCCTCGTCACTGCTGGGCATATCTGGGTCAACAATATTGTCGTGCCTGGTCTGCTGCGAGACTGTTTCCCTGCGTCTCAGCCTCCTTGTTGGTAAGTTTGTGTCAGGTTCTGAGACTTTATCTGTAACAGGTAGAGAGCCGCAGGGCAGAAGAAGGTCTCTGTGAAGGGTACGGTGTGGACCTTCACCCTGTTCTTGCTTGACGACATACACTGGGCCATCTCCCATCCTCTTCACCACAGTATGGACTTCCTTTTCCATCTGTCCGCAAGTTTATGTTTTACTCTTAAATTGACATTCTTCACCAGGACTCTATCTCCGGTAACAAGTTCTGCGGCTCTGATCTTTTTATCAAACCTGGCTTTATTCTTCTCTCCCATCTTCTTAGAGCTTTCAGAAGCAAGTGCATAGCTGTCTTGGAGGCGCTGTCGAAGATGTTTAACATACTCTGAATGCGACTTGAATCCAATTTGGTCTGGTGTAAGGCCTAGAACCAGATCAATGGGTAGTCTTGGCTGTCTACCAAACAACAATTCATATGGAGAGTAGCCTGTGGTGTCATTTTTCGTGCAATTGTATGCATGGACTAGCGGTTTGACAAAGTCCCTCCAATGATATTTATCCTTGTCTTCTAGCGTCCCGAGCATGCTGAGAAGGGTCCTGTTAAATCTCTCGACAGGGTTTCCACGTGGATGGTATGGCGTGGTTCTGATCTTTTCGGTTCCAATCAGACAGCACAACTCCTTGATGGTGTGGGATTCAAAATCTCTCCCCTGGTCACTGAGAAGGCGACTTGGAAAACCATACTGTACAATGAAGTTTTCCCACAGTGTTTTGGCAACCGTATTCGCCTTTTGGTGTTTCGTGGGGATGGCAACAGCAAACTTGGTGAAGTGATCCGTGATGACGAGGATGTTTCTAGTGTCCTTACTATCAGGCTCAATACAGAGGTAATCCATACACACCAGTTCAAGGGGATAACTGGTCTGTATATTCTCCATATGAGCAGCATGCTGGGAATTGGCTTTCCGCCTCACGCATCTTTCACAAGTCCTACACTTCTGTTCAACAGACTGAAACATCTTTGGCCAGAAAAATCTGGAATGAACAAGATGAAGGACACGCTGAGCGCCAAGATGACCGACTTCATCATGAAGGCCTTGCAATGCTCTTTCTCTGTGGCTACTAGGCAGCACCAGCTGATAGATCTGATTCCCACGATCAAGACATTTCCTGAACAGTACTCCATCTATAAGTTCTAGTCTATTCCATTCTCTAAGGAGCAGCTTGACTTCTGACAGTTCAGAGGACATCTCTTGAAAAGTGGGTTTTCGGTTTCCTTGAATGAAACTGATCACACGTCTGATAGATGGATCCTGTCTTTGAGACTGATACCAGTCATTGTGAGTCCTTCCAGGGAGGGTGCCTTGTCCAGAGAACACAAAGTCATCAGGGATGGCAGAAGCATCTAAAGCTAAGGATTCAGCAAGAATGGGGAGTTCTGGCTGCAAATAGTCAGCCAAAGTGGTCACAGAGTGGCGTTGACATAAAGCAGACAGCATTTCACCAGAAACAGTTTTGCTTTCTCCATCCAAAACCCTTTGCTTCAGCTCTTCTATCCTCGCTTTCTCCTGCTTGAACTCCTCATCTTCTTCTGACGGACTCTGGGATCTTCTGGACAACCCATCGGCATCTTGATTGCTGATCCCAGCCCTATACTTTATGGTGAATCTGTAGGTTGACAGAGCGGCTAACCAGCGATGTCCTGCTGCATCAAGCTTTGCTGTGGTCAACACATAAGTTAGGGGGTTATTGTCTGTTAAAACCTGAAATTCTGTTCCATAGAGGTAATCATGGAATTTCTCACAGATGGCCCATTTCAAGGCGAGGTACTCTTGCTTGTGGGCAGGATAGTTTTATTCACTTCTGGATAGTCCTCTGCTGGCATAAGCTACAACCCTCAGCTTCCCATCGTGTTCCTGATAGAGCGCAGCACCGAGACCATCGCGGCTGGCATCAGTATGCAGGACGTAAGGAAGATTGGGATTGGCGAAGGCAAGAACAGGGGCCGAAGTCAGTTTATCTATGAGAGTTCTAAAAGCAACGTCACACTCTTCAGTCCACTCATTTCCAAAAGGTAAGGTGGGATTGATGGAAGTCTTGACCCTGTCCTTCTTGTAAATCTTCCCTCTTTTCCTTGGAGCAACATAGCCAGCAGTTAGAGCATTCAATGGCTTTGCTATTTTAGAGTACCCTTCCACAAAACGCCGGTAATATCCAGCAAATCCTAGGAAGCTTTTGAGCTCTTTTCTGTTGGTGGGTTGAGGCCATTCTCTCAAAGCAGAGACTTTGCTTGGATCTGTGTGGACTCCATTGGCATCTACAACATGGCCAAGGTATTTAACAGAAGTCTGGAAAAAATGGCATTTTTCAGGGGACAACTTTAGGCCATAGTCTTTGAGCCGGTTCAACACTTTCAACAATCTGGCCTCGTGCTCTTCTAGTGTGTCAGAGAAGACAATCAGGTCATCCAGAAATACTAGTACTTCATTGAGATGCAGGTCTCCAACACATTTCTCCATCAGTCTCTGAAAGGTGCTTGGTGCATTTGTCACACCTTGGGCATACGATTAAACTCATAGAAGCCTAGAGGGCAGACAAAAGCGGTCTTGTGCTTATCTTCCTCTGCAACTTCTACTTGATAGTAGCCTGACTTCAGATCCATGACAGAAAACCATTTGGCTCCACTAAGAGCAGAGAAGGTGTCTTCGATGTTGGGGAGAGCATAGGCATCTTTGGTCGTTCTCATGTTCAGCTTCCTGAAATCTATGCAGAGTCTTATTGCACCATTCTTCTTCTTGACAACTACAATGGGGGAAGCAAATGGAGACTCTGACTCGCGAATAATTCCAGCGTCTAGCAGCTCTCTTAGGTGTTGTTTGACAGCTTCTCTGTCAGAGGGATGAATGGGTCTGGGTCGCTCTCTAAAAGGGGCCTCATCCTGGAGTCGGATGCGATGTTTTACTGCAGTTGTATGACCAAGAGACAAGTCATCAACAGCAAACACCTCTGGCATGCTGTTCAGCTGGTGTGTGATCCGTTTTTTCCACTCTTCTGGAATGGGGGAATCTTCCAAATCAAAGTTGGTGGTGTTACTCTGAGACTGAGGGATGTCAGGCACAGTCATATTTTGGGATTCAGACGGCATCACATACTGTGCTACCATCATTTCAGCTATCACCTGCCTTGGATGCAGTGTGACACTACGATCAGTCACATTTCTGAGAATGACAGGAATCTTGTTTAAAGATCGAAGTGGAGTTTCTATCAAGGAATTTTCAACGAACACTCCACCAGGTAAGGAAACGGTTTCAGGGGATTCGACCACGAAACGGGAATGTGGGAAATGTTTCTTCACTCTGACATCTCCAAAGACAGACACTTTTCTTCCTGGTGGAATGGTGACAGGATGGCGTCCATGCAACTTAACATGATTGGCTGAAATCTCTTCCTGATGACTTAGGGCAACATGCTGGAACAGCAAGATACAGTCACTATTGATATTGGGCCTTTGTAAGAATTCTCTTCCATGCTTTTCTATGCCACCTTCATATAATCTGTCAAGGACATTGGTTCCAATCAATAGGGGAATCTGAGTGTTAAAATGGCAATTTGGCACAATGAGAACTAATGAAGAGACCTGTTCAGCTACGCCAGTGATGCTGCTGGGGAAGGAGATGAGGGCTTGGATATAACCCTGGTAAGGAACATGTTGGCCACCTGCACCTTCTATCTGGAAAAGAGTCTGAATGGGCTGGATGGGGAGGAACGATAAGTGGTTCAAGTAGAATGTCTCTGAAATGGTTGTTACTTGGGAACCGGTGTCAAGGATTGATTCACATTCTATTCCTTCAATGGAGACAGATGCAGTGCAGCGTGGCCCTACAAGTTCACAGGGAAGGGATTGGCTATTTTGGTATCTTTGTCTGTATCTATTTTTTCTTGTCTGGGTTCTATTCATAATATCATTAATGGGTTTGGGACTCTTATGCTGGTACTTAGCTCCTGAACGTCCCGAAACAGGAGCTGCTACTAGTTTAAAGGCATGGAGGTGAGGGTATGCGTATTCCTGTGAGCTTCACGTTTTTGTCTCAGCTTGGTGTTCTTTTGATGGACAAGAGCGGGGTTGGGGGCACTCACACAGTGGGCAGCAATGTGACCATCTCCACCACATTTAAAGCAGAACCATGGCTTGGGAAAACGAGGCGTGTAAATTCGAGGCGTGGAGGCATTCATGACCATGCAGCTGGTTTCAATCTGAGTTCTGTTTGGCTGTGGTTCTTCCTTGATGGACAGGGTTGCAATTTGTTTCTTTAACTCAGCTACCTCATCGCGGAGTTTCTGTGTGTCTTCATTTTTGTTTTCGGCTGGGGCTTCGATTCCATAAACAGTGTGGGCATGCACTGAAGCTTTTGAGCGCCCTAGATGTTTCTTCATCCTATCTAGTTTAGCTGAACGACGGCCTTCTTCTGTCCTAAGCTGATGAAGCAATTCAGGAAATGAGGGTGGGCTATTTTTTTTCTGTTCAAGCTGAAGACCTAAAATCAACGAGTGGTCCCAGCATCCTCTGCAGAACTGTCTTATTAAGCGTTTTTCTGAATCTACAAGTGAAGCCCCCCCTCTAGAGATGACTTTAGTGAGGAGGGTCTGAAGTCTGAATAAATAATCAGATGGCTTCTCTCCAGAATTCTGGTTTGCACTCAAGAATGCAGCAAAAAGCTCTTCTCCATCTTCTACGACTCCAAAGACTGATTCGATGTGGTTTACGTATGCAACAGGGTTTGCATTGACACCAAGTGGTTTCACCATGTCAGAAGCTGGACCAACCAAACTTTCTAGAACCTTTCTGATTTTTTGTGAATCGGTGACATAGGTGTCACTTAGAAGCAGCTCAACTTGAGTTCTCCAAGCTTCATAATCTACTTCCCCATTTGGCTTTGGAAGCCTACCTGAGAAGGTTCGAATTTTACTTGGGCTACTGTATGGTTGTGTTGACTCATTCTTAATAACATGTTCTACTACTACGTTCTGGATGCTCGGGGGATTAATGATGTCTTCTTCAAGGCTCATTGAATTACGCATGGATGAGTGTGTGGTTGGAGCACGGTGAATGTCAGATATAGATGGCCGTCTGTTACATTCTTGGGTCATGCTAGGCGTGTGCTCAACATCAATGCTAGGCTTAGTGTCTTGCATAGGGCTGTGTTCCGGTAAAGACGTGTTGTCAGTTTTCTGTGATGCTGTAGACCGAATGCGCCTCAGTTCATTTTCTAAGATGGAGGCATAGCCTGACATGGCACTACCACCAATAGCGCTGAGTTCTTCGAGATATTGCTGGGCTAAGTCTTTGCCTATTTCCTCTTGACATATTTGTCTAATTGTTCTGACATTCCATAGAGTAGTTGGATCAACAGGGCTAGGTATAAGGGCCAAGGGTATCTGGGGTTATCCTGGTGATTGACTTTTCACACTCAAATTCTATTATTACCCTACCATTAGGTTGGTTGGGCTCATCCACAACTCTGATGCAGGATGAGATCTTCCCATGTTGTTCGAAGAAGCTTATTATCGTTTCGGCAGAGCTCATTTCATTGACACCTTCAACTAATAAGCAGTTTTGTCCATGGACTTTATACTGATTGCAAAGATCCATATTGACTGTGTTATTTTCAAAATAAAAAAATATATAATCAAGTATTTTATAGAGAGGTGTGGTCAGTGGGGTAGTATATGGCCTGAAACGCTAATTAACCAATCTCCTGGCTGGCTCGCCAACTTTCTGTAACCTGCACGACAGGGGAATAGGCCTATGCTTGCGCAGGGACAGTTTACAGTCTAATGTCTAAGTTCAGTGGAGATTGGTGTAGGTTTTTTTCTAGACCGGATTCTAGTACTCACCCCAAAGACAACACACACACTCGTGGGTATAGTTTACAATAAAAAAAACCAATTTATTTCAACAGTTCAAAGTAAAGTTATTTCAATATCAATACTAAATTAGATGTGTTATATATATATATATTACTCTATTATACTTTTTAAAAGTTCTTCCTAATATTCTATTTATTGTCTATATCTATCTATATTCTATTTTATACCCTTCTAATATATTACTTATGCAGCCATATTCTACACTAACAAATTAAAGAAAATAATCCAAAATAAAGTATGAGTGCACTCAAAGACAATAATAAAGAAAAGAAAAGGGGGAATGATTCAGTCTTCCAATCTGTGCAAGGTGCAATGTCCAGATCCTACCACAATCACAGGGGCAAGTTAATGTAGAGGCGATGATGATGAATCCAAATCCAGGGCGATGATGGGGGCAATCCAAAGGGGGTATCCAAGGGTTCCAAAAGGGTGTCGCAAGGGGGGTTGTTCGGGGTGCTAAAAAAACCAGTCAGGATTCCAGCAGCGTACAAAACACAAGAGAAAAGAGTCTTCCTTCTTCCTTCAACGGGAGATCATCTGTCAAGGAAGCTTCGTGGGAGGGATCTTTTTTGTCGTAGTTCAAATGTCCTGTAGCTCAAATATCCGTAGTTCAAATATCAATAATTCAGGTATCCATAGTCAAAGTTGTCCGTATTTCTAAATATCCGTATTTCTCTTCTCTATTGTCGACGGTTGTTTGCATGGTTTAAACTCTGTAGCTCGTGTGCCTCCTAGAGGCTACTCGTGGAACTTACATACGTCACAGGGTACATGTAATCATGTGGGTTACATCCCAGGAAGGAGGCGACCTGGGCGGCCGAGCTGGGCTCAGGGATGGCCTGAACGGCGTCCACGTTGGATTGTAGTGGAGTTACACCGCTCGCTGACAGCCGGAACCCCACGAAGTCGATGGCTGGCACAGAGAGGACACATTTCTCAGCATTGAGAGTTAGCTTGTGCTTGGACAGGGCTGCGAAGACCATGTTAAGGCGCTTGTCGTGGATTTCACTGGTGGGCCCGTGTACCACTATATCGTCCAGATAAATGGCCACGCCCAGTATGCCAGCCAGCACGGAGACCATGATTTTCTGGAAGCAGCTAGGGGCGGAGCTGAGACCGAAAGGCATCCTGGTGTAGCGAAACACTCCTGCATGTGTCACAAAGGCTGTGAGGTTTCGGCTGCTGGGGTGGAGGGGCACCTGTAAGTACCCCTGTCTGAGGTCGAGCTTGGAGAACACCTCAGAGCCATAGAACTGAGCAGTGAGTTCTTCTGAGGTGGGCAGTGGATACTTATCAGGGACCACTGCCTTATTTACTGCACGTAGATCGACGCAGACATGCAGGCCCCCCGACTTCTTCTTAGCCACCACGAGGTTTGAGATCCAAGGTGACGCGTCCACCGGTTCAATGATGCCAGCTTCCAGCAGTTGTTGCAGCTCGGCGGAGACCCCATCACGGAGAGCCAACGGGATGCGGCGCAGTGGTTGGATGACAGATTTCACAGCAGGGTTGAGGAGAGGTTGATGGGTGAAGGCGGAGAGGCAGCCCAGCCCCATAAACAGCGATGGCCACTTCTGCTGCCAAGGTGTGGCGACAGTCAGGATTACTGCCCCCCTTGTGTCTAAGAGGGAGAACCCCAGAGCGGAGAACAGGTCCAGGCCCATCAGGTTGGCCCCACGGCGTGCCACATGAAAAACTGCATTGGGCACCAGCTTGGTTCCATAGCGGACAGTCAGTTGGACAGAGCCAACCAGATCGATTTTGGAGTCACCATACCCACAGAGGACAGCTGAGGGTGCGGACAGTGGCAGTGAACCGAAAAATTGACTGTAGGTATCAACATTCAGGAGAGACACACTTGCACCGGTGTCCAACAGCAGGGGGATGCACACATCATTAATGTTGACTCTGCATGATTTGAATGACACTGGCCCAGAGCTCACCTTGTGAATGACGGCGGTTGAAGACTGGGGGGTGTGGCCCTCTGACCCAGCCGGGGAAGATCGACAGACGTTGGCAAAGTGATTGTGCTTACCGCAGCTACGGCATGTCTGGCCACGGGCAGGGCAGTTCTGAGCCCTTGAAACATGAGACCGAGATCCACAGTTACCACAGGACTGTTGAGGGCGGGGCCGAGAACGCCGTCGTTGCAGTTGCAAGACGTCCCCAGTGGAGTCGGCGCCCGCCTCGCTCTGGTTGGGTTGCGTCCCGAGGGGCAGCCGTGAGTAGAGGGAGGAGTCGTTGGCAGCTTGACTGGAGGTGGCCACTTGCTGTGTATTTAGCATAGCAGCACACTCAGCTGCTCCCTCAACCTGTAGTGCGATGGTAATTGCACTGGACAGCAGCAGATCGTCTTTTTCCAGCAGGAGAGTCTCACGCACCTTTGCGTTGTTGGTGTGTTCGATTAGCTGGTCGCGAACCATCTCGTCCTGAAGCGCGCCAAACTTGCATGAGCTAGCTAGCCCTCGCAAATTAGCTACGTACTGCCGCACAGACTCACCAGGCAGTTGGTGTCGCTGACGGAATATAAATCGCCGAAGGAGGGCACTCTGTGGAGCAGCGAAATGGGTGCTCATAAGTCCCACAGCTTCGGCAAAGCTTGTGACGTTCCCCAGAGACCCGAGCACACGATGACCCTCTGCTCCCAAGCAGTGTAGCAACAGAGCCGTCTTCCTAGCCTGGCTCACGTCGTCGAGCCCTGAGGCGATGATGTAATTTTCAAAACTATGTAGCCAGCGAGTCCATGGTACCGGAGGCTCGCCAGGTAATGCCAGGAAGGGGGCAGGTGGTGGGAGAGAGATATCAGCCATCCTCGTCGCCAATATTGTATTTAGAATCACGTCAGGACACAGCGCTGTCGCTCGACACAACCTCTCCTTGGCATTCTTTATTTAGACTGACACAGCATCAAAGGCAGACCCGATCAAACAACCCAGAGCCCGCAGGCATCACCAATCGATCCCAGCACAATAGAACAGCACCAAATCAAATGCAGCACTGTCGATGTGTGCATACATAACAAATATGTTTCACCAATTCCACGTGAGCGAGACGGATCAGGATTACCTGCGCTTCCTGTGGTGGAAGAAAGGAGATCTCAGCACGCAACCTCAAGAGTACCGAATGAGGGTGCATATCTTCGGTGATGCCTCATCGCCTGGTTGCGCAAACTACGGCTTGAAGTACCTGGCTACTGAGAACAGAGGCCTATACCCCCTAGGTTCATAGTTCATTCTGAGAGACATTTATGTCGATGACGGTGTCGCAAGTATGGACAGTACAGAGAAGGCTATTCAGCTCGCTCGAGAAGCCAGAGAGCTTTGTGCCCTGGGTGGCCATAGACTCCACAAATTTGTGTCCAACGACAGAGCTGTAATAGAAAGCATACTGTCATCTGAACGTGCATCAGAAATCAAAGATCTTAACCTTACCTTGGATGACCTACCTTCAGAAAGAGCGTTGGGGATCCAATGGCACATCGAGTCAGACTGCTTGAAGTTCAACGTCTATCTCAAGGATCAACCTGCAACACGCCGAGGTATACTGTCTACGGTTGCCTCCTTGTATGACCCCCTAGGATTTGACATGGAACGGCTTGGGATGATCCTCTCACTGATGAACTTCGCCCACGGTGGGAGAGATGGAAAAATGACCTTACCAACATGGAGAAGATAGACATTCCCCGGAGCTATGCACCTGCAAACTTTGGGAGGGTCACCAGACAGGAGTTACACCACTTCTCCGATGCAAGCACGACTGGCTACGGACAGTGTTCATATCTGAGACTCAGAAATGAAGAAGGAGACGTTCACTGCGCCCTAGTCATGGCAAAATCACGAGTTGCTCCCACGAAGGTCTGTTGTGGTTACACCGCCCCGAGCTGCCTCCCCGGCACGTTCAAGCCACTCCCCCAGCTCGGACGTGCCGGAAACATCCGAGCGCTCGGCTCGCGCTCTGAGGAGACGAGCGCTGCACTGCACCAGGTGTTTGCCATCATCCATCAGGCACACCTGTGGCAATCAGGCAGCCTTCTACAAGAAGCCTCCCAGAACACCAATCCGTGCTTCGACGTACTGAACCCTGCGGTAAAGTTCTGACAAGCCCTCCAGCGTTCCTTGCATTCTGTTTATTCCCCAGTGTCTTATCTTCGTGTCTCTGTTTCCTCCCAAGACTCTCCCTCCGCGATTTCCACGGCTCCCCGCGTCTCCCTCGTCCCCAGCGACCTTCACGTTTCTCCCCGGACCTCTCCTGCGATCTCCCCCCTTGTCCCTCTATCTGGATCCCTCCTTTCGGACTCGACTTCCCGGATCTCGGACCTGGACTTTCTCGGACAACCCCTCTTGGATCACGGACTGGACTTTCTCGCCAGGTGCACGCACATTTTTTCAACACCTCCTGGTCATTTACATACCGCACCACACATTGGCTAAAAACACTCACACATAGTTATTCACGCAAACCACGGGACACCACACATAGTTTATTCACACATCCCACTAACAGAACGCCTTTTTCCACCATACATTTCCCTCCCACAATAAAACCTCCCTTAGTAGCTTTTGAAGTCATCTCGTGTCTGTCTGTCTTGGGTTTCGCCACACGGGTCAGGTTCTGGTGCGCGAGCTTAACAAGGTCACCACAATCCCAAGACTAGAGCTAACAGCTGCAGTCGTCTCAGTGAAAACCAGCAATGTGCTGAAAGAAGAATTTGGATACGCTGATGCCGAGGAGTACTTCGGGACCGATTCTAAAGTCGTTCTAGGATACATTAACAACGAGGCTCGACGATTCCACACGTTTGTGGCCAACCGCATCCAGAAGATACACCTCAGCACAACTCCCCAGCTCTCCCTCCCCCTGGCAAGTTCGTCAGGGAGGACCTGTACGCGAGAAAGAGGTGGCGGCATGTACAATATTTAGCGGAACAGTTCTGGAGCCGTTGGCGTAAGGAGTATCTATCCAACATCGCCATCAGGCAGCGCTGGCACACCCCAAAAAGAAACCTACAGGAAGGAGATATAGTGATGATGAAAGAAGATGATCTGCCTAGAAATGAATGGAGGTTGGGTAGAGTTTTAGAGACTGTAGTAGATAGAGATGGACTGGTTAGGAGGGTGAAGATCTGTCTAGGGGATAGAAACCTAGGCAAAAAAGGTGAACAGCTCACCAAGCAGACAGTGCTTGAACGGCCAGTTCAAAAACTGGTCTTGTTACTAGATAGTGACTAGTTAGTTACTAACTAACACATGCCTTGCATCTCTTGAGATGCGTTTTTTATTTTGTTTTAAAATACTTGACACTCCTTTCCCACGATACTTATGGTTTATGGTCATTTTGAGTTGAGAAATCATTTGTTTTTGTTTATGCTTGATTTTCTATATTCGAAACATTAATGATTTGGTGGGAGTGTAAATGACCCATATACTTTTGTCATAATATTTTTTATTATTATTGATTTGTATGGTGCTCATTATTGATTTGTATTTGGTGCCTAAAGTACAGTCCTGATTGATATTAACAGCGAATTACACTTCCTTTTGTTATGTGACCTTTATTTGAAAAACTCTGGTCTCCCATGATGTTGTGCGCTGCTGCAAGAAAACGGCAGAACAAAACTGAAAGTTGAACACGATGGTCGTGTTCGCTATGCACAGAACGAATTCACAACTTATAATTCATTGATCATCATCATTTATTTAGCACCTAGCTGGAAGGCGAACAGGTATGAGTGCCGATTGACTATTTGATTCGAATTTCGTTATGTTTTTATTTACAATGTGTTCTTTGTGATTTGGAGATCGCTAATGATAAGCTAATGCTAGCTAGTGCTATGCACCCCGTACTGGTGGCTAGCTATGGGGGAAACGTGGTTGCACATATAATTGAATGATTGTTTTATGTATATGCTTTCAGCTCTTACGGTGGTTCTATGGTGTGTCTACGGTGTGTCTAGTAAAATGCTGCAATAAATGGTCTGATACCGCACCATGGACCCATCAGTCGTCATTGGAGTGCATCGTCTGAATAAAGTCCGGCTGGAATGCTACAGAGGGGATGGAATCCGAATGAGCAAGACAAAAGACAAATGGGACCAGAAACAATAAGACTAGTACATGAATGGAACAAACTCAAACTGGACAAAGGGATTCTGTACAGACAGACAGGACAACATAAACAACTGGTCCTTCCCAATACACTCAAGTCAACAGTCCTGAAACATCTGCACAACGACATGGGGCATATCAGGGCTGACAAGGTCACCCACCTGGCAAGGCCGCGGTTTTATTGGCCATTCATGCAGCGAGAGATTGAAGATTACGTCATCCACCGGTGTTCCTGTATCAAGCAGAAGCGGCCCACCATTCCAGAGAAAGCACCAATGGGCTCCATTACAACGAACGGTCCATTCGAGCTCATCTGTGTGGACTACCTCCACCTTGAACCAAGTCGAGGAGGCTACGAGTACATTTTAGTCCTCGTAGACCACTTCACGCGGTTCGCACAAGCCTATCCGACAAAGGACAAGTCGGGAAAGACGGCGGCGGAGAGGATGTTTGTCTATGACTTCATCCCACGTTTGGGTTTCCCTCAAAAGCTGCACCATGATCAAGGCAGGGAGTTTGAGAACAAGCTCTTCTATCGACTCCAACAGCTGGCGGGGATCGCCCAATCTCGAACCACTCCCTACCACCCGTAGGGGAACCCTGTTGAGCGCCTGAACAGGACACTTCTCCAGATGCTCTGCACTCTACAGGAGGAAAAGAAAGCTCAGTGGAAAGATCATTTGCCAAACATCGTCCATGCCTACAATTGCACCCGGCATGAAGCAACAGGTTACTCACCCTTCTATCTCCTGTTTGGAAGAGCTCCAAGGTTGCCTATTGATCTGCTCTTTGACCATGAACCAGAGCAGGAGATACAGACGCGAGAGAAGTGCGCAGAGACATGGGCTTCTAGGATGCAGGAAGCATACAAGATCGCCTCGGAAAACAGCAAAAAGAGCTCAATGAAAGGAAAACATCACTACGATCGAGGTGTCAAAGGAGTTGTGCTTCAGCCTGGGGATCATGTGCTTGTCAGAAACCTGTCAGAGAGAGGTGGCCCAGGCAAACTTCGTGCATATTGGGAGGATAAGGGTCACCGTGTTGTTGAAAGGCTTGAAGACGGACCTGTGTACCGAGTACAAACAGGGAACGGGACCCTCCGTACGCTTCACCGTAATCTCCTCCTACCAGTGAATGACTTGCCACTTGAACATGAACAGGACTGTCATGGAAAGTCAACGAGAAAACAAAGACCAAGACAGCTACAGGCAAGCTACAGGGAGGCAGCAGACTCTAGTGAATCTGAGGATGAGGAAGAATTCTCATATAACCTCCGGCACTTGCCTGTGTACCGAAGGGAGACCATGACAGGTCCACCCCGTCAGGCTGAGTCTCACAGGGAGCTCAGAGCTGTAGCACCAGCGTATCGGCCATGGCGTCAAGAGGCTGAAGTTGATGAGAGGTCGCTAGACGAACCTCCAGAGCCATTACGAGTACCAACACCTGTGGTTGACATGCCTCCATCGATGGATGTTCAGCAGCAACCGGAGGACAATGATACCGGCGACCAAGGAACAGATGAGGAGCCTGGGATGATCATGGAGTCTGTTTCAGAGTCAGCGGGTGACGAGGAGCCAAGTCTGAGAAGGTCTGCCCGAGAAGTCAGACCCAAAGATATCCTCGTGTACGACCAGCTAGGGCAGCCCACTTACCAACCGTGGAGACTTGGAGCAAATGTCATACTGTCCTGTTTGCCATACTCCAGTCCGACCTAATCAAGTTATCCCTGAAATCTGTTACTATCCTACGCAAGCAGTGTGGACATGCTAGAGATGTGAGGGACACTGACTAAAGACGTTAGTTTTGTTCTAGATGTCAGGAGACATCTCTAAAAGCAGCGGAGAGTGTAAAGGATTGAAAATAGCCTCAATGAAAAGTTTATCTTAAAAACTATACCCCCCCTATTTTTTAGATTTAGATCTAACTTAGATACGTGATTGCAATGCAGTAAGGGTGTTTCTCCACCAAGCCAGTAGATGGCGCTGTAGCGCTTCTGTGGATCCCCGGAGTCAAGCTACTCCCAGCTTCCTAACCAGCTCAGAATAAACTGGTTCGAGCTGGAGTGAACATGGACTCATGCGTTTCTCTTCTATGATCCACAGGTACACTGCACCAATACATTAAGCACTTGGTTGGTTCATGAAAAAGTTAACGAGATAGTTGATAGCAAGTGCTGGTAGTGTCCAATGTTTTGGGAATTGATTTATGTGTTGATTTGGATGTGACGAACTCTATGCTGGTGGTTAGCCAGTCTAGGTTCGTTGCTAGCAACGAAGTCGTGAAACGTGAAAGGCAATCTCATAATAATGTCAGGAGACATAGCGAGATGCAAGTTTGTAGGAATGTGTTACTAAGTTAAGGGTAGTACTATGTGAAAAGTGTACATTTTGAGAAATGTTTAGCTCCCGCGATTTCCATTGAGATTGTATGTCCCGCGCTCTGGGAGTGAGATGTGCACGTGCACCGTGGCAGTGTGTGTGTGGGTGCGTGCGCGCGCGCATGGAGCCGTGCAGAGAGGGAGGGAGAGAAAGAAAGGGGAGCGGGTGCAGATTACGGCAGGAGAGTTCAGTAGTCATGAAAGTTTCTATAGTAAAGATAGTGTTCTTCAGTATGTTTATTCAATTGTATGTTTATTCAATTGTGCATTGTAAATGGATGTATTATTTGTCACTGATAATATTATAATGGTGACGTTTGGATATTATCGAAATTGCCAAAGAGGGTTATTGTTTATTATTTGAGATGTGATTGTTTGCTTGGTACTGTATAGTGAGTGATACAGTAAAATACATGGAAATGATTTATTAAAACGAACTGAATGTTTTATGTTAAGCAGAATAAACTGATTCGAGCTGGAGTGAACATGGACTCATGCGTTTCTCTTCTATGATCCACAGTTTATCTACCCAGCTCACCTCACCGGTCCACAGTACCCACTGTCTGTGGATCCTTGCTACCGCCCAGATTCCCCTAGGTCTAGGCCGGTAACACAAGCATTTCACAGTGTCTAGAACAGCTATACATTGCATCATTGCAAAGCACAAGGAGACAAGTTCTGTTAGAAACAAACCTGACTGTGGTCGAAAGTGCAAGATTTCAAAAAACTTTAAAGAGGAAAATAGTCAAGAGATGTCAACAACAATCCCCGGGTCTCTGCCAAGATGATTGTTGCTGAACTGGCCTCTTCTGGACTTGATGTTTCAAGGAACACTGTTGTGAGGGCTCCTCATCATGGTGGGCTTCGAGGTCATCGTCCAAGAAAAACTCCATTGTTCACACAGCGGCACATCAAAGCCAGACTGAAGTTTGCCTGTGAACATTTGAAACATGGGCATGAGTTTTGGAAGTCTGTCCTTTGGTCTGATGAGTCTAAACTTGAGCTGTTTGGGCACATGGATGTTGCTTTTGTTTGGCGAAGGAAAGGAGAGGCCTTCAACCCTAAAAACACAGTTGCCACAATTAAACATGGTGGTGGGAGCATAATGCTGTGGGGCTGTTTTGCTGCTTCAGGCACAGGGAACCTTGTTCATGTGCATGGGATCATGAAGAAAGAAGATTATGTTGACATTTTTAAGGATAATGTAAAGAAATCTGCTGCCAGTCTAGCTTTAGGTCGCTGCTGGGTCTTCCAGCAAGACAATGACCCGAAGCATACATCCAAGTTGGTCCAAAACTTTTTGAAGGACACCAAAATCAAGGTCCTGGAGTCGCCCTCTCAGAGCTCAGATCTCAATCCTATTGAGAATCTGTGGCAGGAGCTCAAGGTTAATGTCCATGCTGGAAAACCACGCAATTTGGATGAGCTGGAAAAATTTGCCATGGAAGAATGGGCTAAGATCCCTCAAGAGACATGTGCCAACCTAGTTAGGAACTACCATAAGAGGTTGTCAGTTGTGAGTCAGAAATGTTACAATATTGACAATTAATTGTCAGAGGGCTAATAATTTTGGCCTTTTCCTTTTTGTTTTTTCTTGTTTCAATTCAACGCATCAGTAAATTATCTTAATCAATCTCAGTGGAGATTTTGTCTTTTTTTCTTTTGGAAGCAATACAGTTAAGGTCAAAATTATTAGCCCCCTGACAATTAATTGTCAATAGTGTAATCTTTCTGGTCCATTAGTGCACCGCAAACTAAAGAGACACTGCGGTCTATTAGAGTGCACCGCAAAATAAAGAAACCATTCCGGTTACAGCAACACCGATGAAATGCACGTGTGGTTTTTCTCCGTGAAATTAGTCTAGTTGAGCCGGTATTCCAGAAATGACAACGTCAGCAGGTTGTGGGCCCAGAAGGGAAGGTGGAAGCCGAAGGTACAGACTATGCTTCGACGGAGATGAGAAAAATTACGAGTTATGGGAAACCAAGTTTTTAGGCCATCTGCGTTTGCTGGGTCTTAAAGAGACCATATTACAAGAGCCAGATGACGACGAAAATGAGGACGTGGTCGCCGAAGATGCAAAGAAAAATGAAGATTCATATGCTGAATTGATACAATTTTTGGACGACAAAAGTCTCTCCCTGATTATGAGAGAAGCCGCCGACGATGGAAGAAGAGCGTTGGCGATACTGAGTGACCACTACGCTGGCAAAGGGAAGCCACGTGTGATGAGCCTCTACACAGAGCTAACATCTCTCCAGAAAGCGGCAAATGAGACCGTCACAGAATACATCATTCGTGCAGAAACGGCTATAACAGCGCTGGGAAATGCAGACGAGGTTCGTAGCAACGGACTGTTAATTGCTATGATTCTGAGAGGCCTGCCCGAAACATTTAAGCTGTTTTCCATCCACATAACGCAGGGTGATGAGAAGACAACGTTTGCGGAGTTCAAAACTAAGCTGAGAAGTTATGAGAGCACGGAGAAGTTTAATGGCAACCCGAATGATGACGACGTGATGAAGCCAAGCAGCTCAACGACGAGAGTGAGGAGGAGAGAGAAAGAAAAGAGCTCGGAGATAACCTGCTACAACTGCGGCCAAAAGGGACACAAAGCCCGGACATGCAACGTTACTGGAGGCGAGCGTCAAGCACAGAGACGGTGGTGCAGTGTTTGCCAGAGCTCCACTCACAGAGACGCAACGTGCAGACGGATAAGACGAGACAACGTGAAACAAGCAGTGGATGCAGAGGATCACACTTTCGCTTTCAAAATTGATGACTGTCAGGTCAGCGGAGTAAAACAGAGGGGTCTGATGGTGGATACGGGCGTAACGTCACACATGATCGCCGACATCGGAAAGTTTAGGAGGTTTGATGACAGTTTCCAGCCAGAGCCACACGTTTTGGAGTTGGCTGACGGGACGAAAACAAGCGGTGTCGCGCTGAAGAGAGGTGAAGCGGAGGTCTGCCTGCTGGACAGTGAGGGTCACCGGGTGAAGACAACGCTGAAGAAGGCGCTGTATATTCCATGATATCCACAAGACATTTTCTCTGTTAAAGCAGCGACTGGCAATGGAGCTGCAGTCAACTTTCGGAAAGGACACAACCACCTCATCCACAAGGATGGTAGACTTTACTACCTGAACACTGTAGAGGGAATGAAAATTAAGGGAACATGTAAGTCTAAACTAAACTGAAGTGTGCACACAAAGGAAATTTGCTCAGAGTAGAAACGGAGAGCCAGGGCAAAAGCAGCACTTGATTTAGTTCACACTGACTTATAGGGCCCCATAGAGCAAGAGGCAAAAGATGGGTTCAGATATACTCTGGCGTTTACTGATGATCACTCAGGGGTAGTCTTAAGTGTATTTCCTGAAAACAGAGTGATACTGCCAAAGCTACTGAAAAGTTCATAGCTGACACTGCCCCCTACGGGAAGAACAAGGTCAGGTGTATAAGGTCAGACAATGGCACAGAGGTCACAGGGCATGATTTTCAGTCTTTACTTAGTAAGAATGCCATAAGACATGAGACTTCAGCACCTTACTCACCCCATCAAAATAGGAGTGCTGAGAGGAATTGGAGAACACTGTTTGAAATGGCAAGGTGTATGTTAATCGAGAGCAACTTACCTAAGAAGTTGTGGACATATGCTGTCATGGCTGCTGCAGTAATTCGGAACAGGTGCTACAATAGGCATATGAAACAGACTCCATACTACATGCTGACCGGGAAAAAGTCTGATGTGTCAAAGATGAGAGTGTTTGGATCAGTGTGCTATGCGTACAAGCAAGACAAGAAAAAGTTAGATTCACGGTGTGAAAAGGGGATTTTTGTAGGATATGATAAGAATAGCCCATCATACCTAGTCTACTACCCAAACACAGGGAAGGTCCTAAAACACAGGCTAGTCAAATTTGTCACAAAAAGTGGCATTGAACGCCAAACTCAGACACATCCAGAAAGGATTGATGATGATTTTCATGGGAAGGAATATGTATCCCTCATGCCAAAAGCCAAGATGGCTGACCAGAGTCCAAAAGAGAGCCAGGAGCCAAAAATTGAAGATCCAGAGAGTAATGAGGACACTCTGACAGAACAGAGAGGAGAGAGTCATGGGGCACGTTACCCCAAAAGAGATATGAAAACTCCAAAGTACTAGGAAGACTATGAATGTGAAGTCAAGTGTAATGACCAGATATTAACCATTATTGACTACTGCTACAGAGTGGCCTTTAATGTGCCACAAACCTTCAAAGAAGCCATGAACTCAATAAAGTCAGAAATGTGGGCTAGTGCTATGAAGGTGGAAATGGAATCTCTTATGGAAAATGATACTTTCACAGTGACCACACCACCATGTAACGGGGGCAGTCCTATGCTGTTCTATGCTGGTCAGCCTGCTGCACGCCCGTCACTCTCATCATTAGCTCTGCGTTGTGTTCTATTTTGGGCGGGGCCCCAGGTGTTGTGGGGGGCCCTCAGTCTCTCATCATCATCATCATCATCATGATCAAGGAAGGAGGGGGGACACACAGGACTCTATTTGGCCCACCTTGCCATTTATTTTGGTTTCAAACCCTTCGACAAACGTCCAGTCCTCCAGTTGGAGCGGTGTTTCTTACGGACGTGGGGGTTGAAGCTCAACCACTGCCCCGGACTTCACTCGTGTGCGTTAGAAGGAGAAACCGTCCACGAAAGGATAAACAAGTATTTTATCCCACAGCTTGCAGTATCTTCTTACAGGGATACTCAAGGTTACGTTCTCCTCAACCAGCAAAACTGTGCTACGGTGAGAAACACGCGTGGCTCGGCTCGATCGCTGCTTGAGACTCCTCCCACAAAACAAAAATGGCCTCTCCCGCGTTCCCTCTTCCGTGTACCCACAAGACCTCTCTCTTAAAGCGACAGCACAAGTATATGACGGTCGTTATAAAACATACATAAAAGTAAATAATGACATAAAATAAAATGTAGTAAACACAAATAACAGCACACAGACAGGATTTGGTGATATTTCATACTCAAACAAAATAAAATAAAAACATTAATTTTAACCTGGTTACAGCCAGAATGTAAAAAAGCAGTGGGGGGGGGGGGTCGCTGGGTTTATGCAATAAAAGAACAAAACCGGGTAACAGCCAAACAGGTGTTAAGATACTTAAAGGGCACAATCAACCAGAAGTTGTGTTACAAGAAAAGTGATGAAAAACTCAAACTTGAGGGATATAGTGATACTGACTGTCCAACAGCAGATATTGTTGCAGATGTTATGACCAAGCCTGTAACGCAATTCAAGATTGAAAAATTTGTAAGATATATGTTTGGGATATAAATGTTTTGTGACTGATGTGTATACTATGGAGCAAGTGGGGATGTTAGAATATTGGCTAGGCCAAGATTATGTGTATGTGCTCTTATTCTGATGTCACCACTAGATGGAGCTGTTATGTTGACCTGTGGTCTATTAGAGTGCACTGCAAACTAAAGAAACCATTCCGGTTACAGCAACACCGATGAAGTGCACATGTGTTTTTTCCTTCGTGAAATTAGTCTAGTTGAGCCGGTATTCCTGTCCTCAGAAATGACAGCGTCAACAATATACATTAATATATGTATATATAATTTTCATAATTTAATCAATAGTTAGGGTAATTTTAGTTTTTTTTTAAACTATTACTTTACTCAAGCAATGCAAGTGTTTTACCAGCATTTTTTGTAAATGGATGACGAAACTGGCTCCACTGAATTTGATTGTAGCGGACTCTATGGAAATAATTCACCATCATCGGTTCTGGTCGTTTTAAGAAAGTGTTTCCGGGTTAACAGAGTGAGCTACGACGATGATTGGATGGGGCAGCGCCATGTTGCTCGGGCTGTTGGTTTTGTATGAGGAGAACAAAAGACACACGCGTTCATTTAGTCAATGAGAGATACTGTCCGTCTCTACTTTCCTGCAATTCCCACATTGGTGACCCCAACGTTTGTCTGCTGGAAGTTTCCAGAGACAACTCTTCGTGAACATGACGACTAATGCAGTTTCTCTCAAGCTGCCGGAGTTCTGGGAGTCGTCAGCCTCGGCTTGGTGCTTGGTTCGCCTAGACAGAAGCGCAGATCGCATTGCGGGAAATCACCGCGGACTCCACAAAATGCAATTATGTGGTGTCGGCTCTCGGCAGTTCAGCAGCAACCAGAGTGGTGAGTCTCCTCAAAAATCCTCCGCAGGAGGATAAATACGAAACACCCGAGGCTCACATGTTGAAAACTTTTGAACTTTATGACGCTGAGCGGGCCAGCCGGCTTTTCTCTCTATAGGGGCTCGGTGGCAGTAAGCCGTCTGAACTTATGAACAGGATGCTGGATCTCATGGGAGAGCATAAGCCCGACTTCCTCTTTATCCAACTCTTCTGCGACAACTACCTTCTCAGGTACGAGCTGCTTTAGCCAACACCACCATCGCTGACTGTCGTGCTCTGGCCGAGGAGGCTGATATTTTTTTTTCCTGGCTGGTTAATAGCGCCGCGCGGCCGCGCTTTTTCCTGCCCAATCATTTTCATCACTGCCTGGAGACACAATAGTCGCCGCCGCAGCAGCAGCTCCTCAATGGCGGCAGGACCACGGCTGGTGTTTTTACCACGCAACGTTTGGACCCAAGGCCAAGCGCGCCTGGAAACGCCGCTCAGTAGTGACCATGTGCGTCGGCCGACCTGGCAGGCTGCTTTTCATCAAAGACTCCACTTCGGGATGTCCTCAGCTGCAGAGATTTTCCAAAACACCATCACAGAGACACTATCTGGCATCCCAGGTGTTTTGAATGTCAGTGACGACATGCTGGTGTACGGTGCCAGCCAACAGGAGCACGATGAGAACCTGGAGAAGGTCCTCACATGCCTGAGACTGCAACCTGACACTAAATGCTGGCAAGTGTGAATTTAACAGAACCAAGCTGGAGTTCTTTGGCTATGTGTTCTCAGACCAAGGCATTTCAGAAGACCCCAAGAAAGCTGCAGCAGTCAAGGAGACCACAACCCCACAGAATCCTGGAGAGGTCCGCAGTTCTGTGGGCCTTGTCACATATTGTGGTCGCTTCATTCCAGATCTAGTGACCCTGATACAGCCCCTCAGAGAGCTCACAAAGAAGGACCAACTCTGGAACTGGTTTCCCGCAGACCAGGCCGCATTCGACACACTCAAAAGTACCCTGAGCAGCGACACAGTCATGGCCTACTTTGACCAATCAAAACACACAGAGGTTGTCATGGATGCAAGCCCTATAGGCCTTGGGGCTGTTCTAACCCAAACTGACTCTGATGGTAGACTACACACACTCGCCTACGCCGGCAAAACGTTGTCACCTGTGGAACAGAGATACTCACAGACTGAGAGGGAGGCCTTAGCTGTGATTTGGGGTTGCCTGCACTTCCAGCTCTATCTACTTGGATGCACTTTCACAGTTGTTAGAGACCACAAGCCGCTCGTGCCCATGTTCAACAAGCCATCGTCCTCCCCTCCTCCCAGAATCGAACACTGGTTGCTGAAACTGCAAAACTTCAGCTTCTCTGTGGCCTACAGGGCAGGTGCCGGTAACCCAGCAACTATTTCTCCAGGCACCCTGTTTCCACACCTGAGTCCAAGGACACACATGCCACTGAGCTGGCTGAAGCCCATGTGTGCTTCATCGTCAACCACAATGTGCCCCATGCCATGACACTACAGGAGATTCATGCTGCCACACAATCTGACCCATGCCTCCAAAGGGTTACGACTGCTGTCAGGACTGGACAGTGGCACACTCTTCTGGAACAAACAGCGGACATGTCTCCAGCCCAGCAATCAGTTCTCCGGTGTTTTCATGCAAAGAAATCAGAGCTAATGGTGTCTGCATCTGATCTCCTGCTGAGAGGGAATAAACTTGTAATACCTTCCTCACTGCACAACTGGGTGATAGACATCGCCCATGAAGGCCACCAGGGGGTGATGAAAACAAAGACACTACTCCGGGAGAAAGTGTGGTTCCCAGGAATCGACAAAAAAGCAGAGGACTGCATCAAAACCTGTCTTGCCTGCCAGGCAGTAACAAACACGACACGGTCTCACGCACCACTTCAGATGACTCCTCTGTCAGCTGCACGTTAGACTGAAGTGAGTATTGACTTTTGCTCCTTGCCAAATGGAGAGTACCTACTTCGCAGGCACGTAGCCAGGTAGGTGGTTTTCGTGTCTGAACCCCCCCCCCCGAAACCCCACGGCCCGTCTGAAATGGCACCAATAATTATTTAGTTATCGTTTTGATTATTTGTCACCGCCCCTCTAGCCTACTCATACACTGCATCTATCGTGACTGACAGGCGTTAAACCTGTCAGTTAATTTATTTCCAAACATGATGTATCTTATTGGTCTGTTTCGTAAAACAAATAAAATCACACGCTTTTGATTGGCTCATGGTTCTGACGAGTCAGCTAAGCAACCTGCCACTGGTTATGCTAGCTAAATGGTCGATCTATAGTTTGCTTTTCAAAAGCAATGGAGCCGCCGAAAGCTACCTGTAAATCAGGCAAGAGCAGTAAAGTTAATGTTCGTAAAACCAGTGATTTTTTTGTTTCAACGTGTCCCGACTCAAAAAAGAAAAAAAAGAACATTACAGATGATCTGGTCACTAACGTTACCGATTTCCCGGAGCAAGTGTTAGCAGACCCACTGCCCTCCTCCTCGGAAACGGAGCCAGAGTTAGCAGACCCGCCCGCCGTCCTCTACCTCGGAAACGTTTTCACACGACTTTGTGGATTATATTGGTGGGAGAATATCAGACGAACAGAGAAGAGAAATATACTCACTGGACTGGACGGCCAATATCGGACAAACATTCCCCACAAAACTAGGAGGTAAACTACGTTTCCAACGTCATTGGATTGACCAGTTTAGCTGGCTAGTATACTCAACAAGGTCCGACGGTTGTTTCTGTAAGCACTGTGTTGCGTTTGCAGTCAAGCATGTGGGCAAGGGAGGGCACAGAAAAGCTGGCAAGCTAATTAATGTCCACTTCTCAGACTGGAAACATGCTTTAGAGACGATCAAAGACCATGCACAAAAGGCAAATCACAAGGATGCATGTTTGAAAGCAGACAATTTCCAAATGGTTCTCAACAATAAAATGGATGCAATTTCACTGAGGCTAGATTCTGAGAGAAAAAAGCGAGTCCAAGAAAATAGAGAAAAACTCAAAAGCATCATTGCAACGTTGATTTTTTGCGGTCGCCAAGAACTCGCCCTGAGAGGTGATATTGATTCAGGACCAGTGACATTGAATGAGCCAACTCACAATGACGGACATTTCAGGGCTTTACTCAGGTTTAGGGCTACATCTGGCGACACAGTACTGTTACAACACTTGAGTAAATGTGCAGCAAATGCTAGCTACTGCAGTCCTGATGTACAAAATGAAATAATCAGCATAATTGGAGATGTGATAACAAACAAACTGGTGCAGAAAGTAAACTCCGCGCAGTGTTTCGCTGTGTTGGCAGATGAAATGAAAGATGTTTCAGGGCGGGAGCAGCTTTCTGTCTGTGTCAGATACGTGAACCAGCATGACAGCCAATATAGCATCAAAGAGGATTTTTTGTCCTTTGTTGATATCGAGAAGTTAACCGGGGAGGCAATCGCCAATTCAATCGAAAGTCAGTTGACAAGTGCAGGCGTTGATTTACAGTTTTTACGTGGCCAGGGATACGACGGCGCATCTGCCATGAGTGGCCGTTTAAATGGTGCCCAAGCTAAAATCAAAGAGAAGCACAAGCAAGCAGTTTATGTGCACTGTGCCAGCCACAGTTTGAATTTGGTCCTAAACAAGTGCTGCACTGTACAAATGGTGCGAAACTGCTTTGGAATTGTCTCGGAAATGTGCACTTTTTTCCTTGATTGGGCTTTGCGGTCTGCCAGTCTGCGACACGAGACGGAGCGTCTTTTACCCGACTGCAAGAAAACGCGACTGACGAAGTTGTGTGAAACGAGATGGGTCGAACGCCACGACGCAATATTTACATTCAACGAGCTTTTAGACCCTGTGCGATCCAGCCTGCAGAAAATCAGTGAAACCTTCACAGGAGACACATCTGTCAAAGCCACTCAGCTCTTTAATTCAATTGACAATGCAGATTTCATGCTGTCCATGAATGTGAGTGAGAAGATGCTTGCAAAAACCTACCACCTGTCCACCTTCCTTCAGAAGGAAAATTGTGACTTGGTGAGTTGCGTTTCAGCTGCTGATGCTGTTATTAAGCAGGTAGATGAGATGAGGGCTAACTCTGAGATGGAGTTCAGGCAGATTTCCCAAAAGACCTCTTCCCAAGCAGCCAAGTATGGGGTTGAATTTCGACCACGAAGAGGAATGGACTCCAATGATGATCCATTGAAGGCATGTGAAAATCACTACCGGCAAAAGCTTTTCATAGTCATGCTTGACTTTTATTCATCACAGATGAAGGAACGCGTCAGCAAACACAGAAATGTGACGTCCAACCTCTGCTCCTTACTGCCATCTAAGGTCAGCATGCTGAACGACAGCTCAGCTCAAGCGCTCTCCAACCTGTATCCTGATGAAGTGTCACCGCATCTGGAAGTTGTAAAGTCAGAAACTGACACCTGGCGGGATAAATGGAAAGATGCAACTTATGTTCCACAAAATGCCATTGAGGCATTAAATGCCTGTAACAGTGAGTTGTTTCCAAGCATCTTCAAGCTTCTCCGCGTTTTGACCACGCTTCCTGTCACCAGTGCCCATGTCGAGAGAAGTTTTTCCCGTCTGGGAAGGATCAAGGACAAAATGCGCAGTACAATGACGGAAAGACGGCTTAATGGACTGACATTGCTCTCGGAGCACAGAGACATTGTGGTGACGCCGGAAGAGGTACTGGACATCTTTTGCAGACAAAAAAGACGATTGGACCTGCTTTTATAAGGTAAGACCCACTTTTATTTATTAATGCATTGATGATTATCTATGGGCCATTAATACGTTGACATTTACCGTACGGTTGGGTATTAGGCTATAGTATACAGTGTGGGAATTTTATTTACAGGTAGCTTTCGGCAGTGTTGCCCGACCCCCCCCCCAAAATATGTTTCTGGCTACGGGCCTGGCTGAACTGGTTTACGGACGGCCGCTGCGGGTCCCCAGGGGATTTCGTCCCCAACACCACGGCTCCCTGGTCTGCAGCCCATCAACGGACCACGCTCCTGGATAACGCCAGAGCTTTCGCACCGGTCCCCACTTCGCAACACGGCCTCCAACAGTCTCACATCCCCGCAAGTCTGCAGTCGGCGGAGTACGTTTTCATCCGCCACGACGCCCACCGTGGACCCCTGCAGCCTCCCTACGGCGGGCCATTCTTCGTCCTGGAGACCGGGACCAAGCACTTTGTCGTGGAAGGCGGCAACAAGCCAAAGCGCATCTCATTGGATCGTCTCAAACCGGCTCACCGACTTGTTGGACTTGCCCAGTCCCCACGGTGGGGGCGCCCTCCTGCCCTGCCCCCACCTCCCCTAAGGTTCTTTCGCCCCCCGCCCTACCCCCACGCCGCAGCAGGGCCCCTAAGGCCTGGGCACTTGTACGGCGAAGCCGTTGCGGCCGGGCCATCCGCGCCCCCACGTTGACGTTTTCTATTATGGTGAATTCTGAGGGGACGTATGTAGCGGACTCTATGGAAATAATTCACCATAATCGGTTCTGGTCGCTTTAAGATAGTGTTGACAGTGACAGAGTGAGCTACGACGATGACTGGTTGGGGCAGCGCCATGTTGCTCGGGCTGTTGGTTTTGTATGAGGAGAACAAAAGACACACGCGTTAGTGCACTCAATGAGAGAAATTCCTACATGATATTCTTTATCAAAACAGGAAAAGGGTTGATATTCAATAAGGAAAAATTTAGTCTTCTATTTCATTAGCACCTTGTGTTAGACTTTCTTTACAAAAACGAGTAAAATGCGTATACCGTAAATTGCTTCGACGTTCTTTTTTTTTGTATTTGCATACATTGGCTTGGTACGGTGTCTGACAATTATCCAGGCAACAGACAAGCCTAGAAATGGGCACATACAAAACAGACAGGTATAACAAGAGGTTAGAATGGGGAAAAAAAGGAAAATAATGGAAATTTTAATACATTTAACAAAAAAAATAGGGAGTGGGGGGGCGCTAGGGGTTCTCTGCAAGGTCAAGATTCTCAAATAAATTGCAAGGTTTCACTACATTCTTCTTCTCCATAGTAATTTTCAGAGATGAAAAGTAATGACACAGCTCCTTATGAAAAATATCTTCGACATACCACCGATAGGAAGTAGACGCAAGTACGCAGTACTGACGCAGTACTGACTGTCATCGCAATGGGTCGTTTTATAAGACCTGAGCTGGTAGCCGTTCCGTTCGATAGAATGGGGCCGTATACTAAGCTGTCACTCTGACCCACCCACGTACACCGAGGAGCGGCGCGAGAACGACCAACGCGGGCTTTCTGGCTGAGCTCGAGACCGTCTCCCGTTAACTTGAACTTAAATCGGTGTTATCTGTGGGGGGAAGAACAAATAATAATTAAGTCCTGAACATTTAAATTATTTATCTACAAAAAGTTTTCGCTCGCTTTAGTTATGGAGGTAAGTTGCCTAATTCTCAGAAGGCTAGCATTAATTTATGAGAACTTGCTGTAACTAGCGAGCAAGCGACGTTTAATTGGTCGTAACTAGTTAAGCTAAATGAGCTACTAGGCTAACACCAGCTAGCTTGCGGCACTGGCCGGCCTAATCATGACAGACAATCCTGTGAAGAATTATCATTTTGGAGCAATTTGAGCTATTAGCCAAGGCAACATTTAACCATTAGCTTTACCGGTATTCCCGAACATGTTAAGTTCTGCGATGCGCACCAGGTTTTTAACAATAAATCATTGGTGTTGTTTTCCAGATAGATAGTGCCGCAAAGGGTAAAATCAACATCAGAGCGCGTTTGCATCAAATTCCCACGTTCAAACACGTACTAAAAAAAAAACAACAAAACAAAACAAAACAAACAAACAAGAATGGCAAAGCTTTGCTGTTTTCACATAATAGCTTAGTAACAACAATTTAATTAGAACCGTGCTAGTGCTTTTCTATGGTATCTGCAGAAGATTACCTTTTCCTTGAAAACAGTTTTATTGAAGCATCACAGTTGACTTCATAATCAATTCTTCAACAATATCAAAATGGGAAGATTTTGGGATAATTATGTCACCATTTTTCTAAAGGTATTTTGATTTCAAAAAGCTCTATAAGGGGCTAGTTGGTTCGATAAATCCCAGAATGTCTGTTCACTATAATTACACGTTGTAAATTATAGTGTGCAGGGCAGATCAATATACACCTGGACAAGGAACACTCTTTTGCGTTGGAAAATATTGTAGTTAATTAATTTGCATCTCCATAAGCTGCAATTTAGCATGCAGCAAAACGTGGTAAGTACCTTTTATTTCCTTACAGGCTAATGGAAATGGAGATGCTGAAAATAATGCGTGTCTGGCACAGCCCTTCATCCCCATCCCTAACTTCATACTGCCAGAACAGGACACTGCATCCTACATACCTTGGTCTTGTGGTGTTGATGATGCCTTTGAACCAACTCACTGCACGCAGAAAAATACAAAGACAAGGTATTGAGCCATGATCAATTTTTCAAGGGCAAAAAATATATTTTGTTGCTTTGTTTTGCACTCTTTGCATTGTACTTAATATGCATGCACAGAGATTAGTGCACCAATGCTATGTTGAAGTGCAGCATAAAATGAACAGGAGGGTTACATAATTGTTTGTTGTATCTTGCCAAAAGTTAAGATCAGATGCTTTGTCAAGATGAAAACTAAAAAGTCATGTCTTTGAACTTATTCTTCAATCTTCAAGGAATCTCAATGATGGAATGGAGTGTGAGGCAGAGACTGATTTATATGGTCTGGTGTCAAATATTTTGGATGACGCAGATCCACTGGACAGCTACCATGCTGAGCAGTATGTTTTTTCAAGTTTTACAGTCATCTGAATAGGATATTTTAAACCCGCATTGTAACAATACCACAAGAATGAACAAAGGGCCAGTTAATTAATGGTTTTAAAGGCTCATTCTTGTGAAAAAACATGATTTTTCAGCCATCAGTAAGTAAAGGGGGTAGTCAGGGTGTATATTTGTGATAAAAGCCAAAAATCAGGGTATCAATTTTTTTAAAACATTTTATTAAGTTAAACTCAATGGCAAACATACGATTTGTGTTGGGTTTGCAATGGGAAAAACTCATTTTGTTATATATCATAATTAAAAAAATACCTTTTATAGTTGCAGCCAGCTTGCACCCCTCCATGAACAATTGTTAGCCATTTGCTAGTCTGTGGTGTGCTATTAGCTAGTTCTCAGTATGTCATTAGCTTGCACTACCTAGTTAAGTAGATTGTTGATGTCTGTTTTTGTACAATACCTGGGTGTCAATGTCTCTTGAAAGTGAGTTTACAGACAACTTCCAAACAGCACAATTTATGACAACCATAGGTACCTTTCATTAGAAAACACAGGACTATTGTTTTTTTTAACCAGATATCACATTTACATGCGGTGCCCATTTCCTTTGTATTACACGAGATAACATTCCTCCAATTAACTTCAATGATAATGACCAATAATCAAAGAGAGGGTAACACTTTGGTCAGCCAGTCTGACTTAACTGAAACTTGAAAACCTAGCCTATACTGTGTTCATTTAATGAAAAAGCAGTAGCATAGAGCCACTGAAAGGTAAACAATTCAGGTGCTAGATAACATGGACTGCCGGGCTATAAAAGCTGAATATTTGTTACTTTTTTTTTGCAGTTGTAGAAATCCACCACATCAAGATGCACATTTAAATTAATATAATATTGCTATATAGTACATTGTAAGACGTGTCCTGTGTTTAAAATTCACATTTTCACCTCCATGTTTGGTTTGTATTCAATTTACACTGTATGGCCAAAAGTATGTGGACACCCTTCTAATGTGGAATTGGCTATTTCAGCCACATCCATTGCTGGTAGATGCATAAACTCAAGCACACAGCCATGTGGTCTCTGATGACAAACATTGGCAGTAGAATTGATTGTACTGAAGAGCTCAGTTACTTACATTGTGGCAGTATTCTATGATGCCAACTTCTCAACAAGTCAGTTCATCAAATTTTGCCCTGCTAGATCTGCCCCTGTCAAATGTAAGTCTGTTATTGTGAAGTGGAAACGTCTTAGAGCAACAACATCTCAGCCACAAAGTGGTAGGCCACACAAGACCACAGAACGGGACTGCCGAGCGCTGAAGTTCATCTGTCCTCGGTGGAAACTCTCACAACCAAGGTTCAAACTGCCTCTGGAAGCAACGTCAGCACAAGAACTGATCATTGGGAGCTTCATGAAATGGGTTCTATGGCCAAGCAGCCACAAACAAGCCTAAGATCACCATGCGTAATACCGACCATCGGCTGCGGATGGAGTGATGTAAACCACACTGCCATTAGACTCAGGAGCATTGGAAATGGGTTCTCTGGGGTGATGAATCACACTTCACTATCTGGCAGTCTGATGGACCAATCTGGGTTTGGTCGATGCTTGGAGAATGCTACCTGCCTGAATGCATATTGCCATCTGTAAAGATTTGTAGAGGAGGGTTAATGGGTTGGGGCTGTTATTCATGGTTTGGACAAGGTTGCTTAGTTCCACTGAAGGGAAATCTTAATGCTACAACATACAGTGACATCTAGACAATTGTGTGCTTCCAACTATGTGGAAACAGTTTGGGGACGACCCTTTTCTGTTTCAGCATGACAATGCCCTATTGCATAAAGTCAGGTCTATAAAGGCATGGTTTGCCAAGTTTGGCCTGCATAAAGCCCTGACCTCAACCCCATCGAACACCTTTGGAATGAACTGGAACACCGACTGCAAGCCACGCCTTCTCCCCAACATCAGTGCCCGACTTCACCAACGCTCTTGTGGCTGAATAGGAGTGAATCCCTTGCAGCCATATTCCAAAATCTAATGGAAAGCCTTCGCAGAAGAGTGGCAGCTGTTAATGGCAGCAAAGGGGGCAACATGTCCATATTAACATCGATGGTTTTAGAATAAGATCTTCAACAAGCACATATGGGTGTGCTGTTTGGGTGTCCATATACTTTTGGCCATGTAGTGTATCTATCAAACACCTGTTGTAATTAAAATAGACTTGACAACTCATGGAATCATTGATGTAGAAAATCTATGTATTCAGTTATTTGGTAGAAATACAGTTGAAAAGTGTGTTTTGTTCATCTTACAATTACATATAAGTAAATGTGACTGGAATGGGACTTTAAGAAGCATTTTAAAAGTTAAAGGTATGATGTAGTGCTACTCTATCAGATCTTTCCAATATGTACATATGTATATATTTCCATTAAAATCAGCTGTTGATGCAGTTTTTTTTAATTACTTTTGCAAATGTTGAGGTTAAAGTAAGTCCTACATTGTCCTTTTAGGAACTCATCTAAACTTGAGACAATCTGGTCTCTGAAGACAACAAGAGAAGATGATCTGCACTACATTCAGTCAGAGTCAAACACAAAACAAAACCCTGTCTCTCTACTCAACCACACATACCCCAGATCGCTCAGTAAAGCACCAGGCCAGAACACAGCTGTAGATCATAAAAACGTTCGTCAGCAATTCAGTGGCTTTGATACCAATAAGAATTTTACTCTCTGCAATGGAGACATGGACACCTATTCCCACTTTTTACAACTGCCTGGGCCCCCAGGTCTACCAGTTCCCAGTGCTGAAAACTCGTATCTGTCAAAGATGAGACAATCTAAATATGTTAGTCCCCCTAATAAAGACAGAGGGAAGTATGAGTTCTCTGATTTGTTTGACTTGAATGGTGCCTCAGCACCTCAGAGCAAGATGAGCAGCCTATTGTTTGATCCGTATTATGAAGACAACTCCTGCCAAAGCAGTGTGAGCCCCATTAGAAACAGGCAGCACTTACCTCAAGAAGACAACAAACTAGTAAGCAATTTTCAAGCTTTCATAACTGGTGAGCAGGATCACTTACATGGCAGAGAGTACCACAACACGAACAGGCAGTACAATGAAGACCACATAGTTGAACAGGAGAAATTTACCCATCCTGTTATGTCATCATACACTACTCCTAAAGTGCAGATACAAAACGAGCTGGTAGGACAGTTTGGAGCAATGAAGATGGATCAAGATGAAGGGGTTAGAAAAGATACCTTTCAGGTGGGTTTAAATTCTCAAGATCCATTAGGCTTCATCCCTCAAGACACCTGTCCCCCTATGACCTTCACCACCGATCAGTCTTCTCAGTATTATAGCCTGCCGAGCCAGCCACATAACCAGCTCAGGTTACCCAGGGAAACCTGGGTGCCCTCTAACCCATCCAGAATGATATCTCAGTCTGCATCGGAGTTATCACCTCAGCTTCCTCATGCCATGCAAAGAGCCCCAATACACCCTCGAGACTACAGTCTTTGGGATGAGCCAAATGTCAGTTGTTGGATAGGACAGGCCCAGGTGGGAACCGATGTGGACAGTATTAGGAAGGGCCATGATGACTCAGTCATGCAGCTGGACAGAAGCAGCACCTATATGGGAGACTTTTGGGGGGAAAGCTTCCCCACACGGCACTTGGATTGCAACACAACACCCCAAAAGAGAACTATCATGAGAGATGGAGCCAAGAATGAGGATCCCCCACAAAACTCCCTATTTGATCTCATGGGGAACATATGCAACTCTGAGAGATTTGATGGACAAAATGTAGCAGTCAGTGTAGGGAAGACCCCACAGTTCCTGCCTTACATGTGTCCTCCAAGTGAACCCAGGCAAAATTCTCGGCAGGTCCCTTTTAACTCCTCTAGCTTCAGATCCTCTCTGGCCAGCAGAAGCAGTGCTCCCCCTATGGACTGTGGTGACATGTTGCCAGCTGATTTGATAGCTTTAAATCGCTACTTTACTGATCTGAGAGGGTGCAGCAGAGAGAACATTAATCCTGACATGGAATCTGTCTTGAAAATTAAGAGTCAGGAAGAATCCATGAACCAGTTTCACTTTTACCTGGATGAATGCTATGAGCAGTGGAGGTATTTGGTATTTGAGAGAAAAAAGGTACAAATTTAAAGTTTGAATTGAGTAAATGACAGATTTCTTCAATTGCTGTTGTAATTTCATTTGTCATGTTCTCGTGCTGGTGAATAATTGCATGTGTTCTATTGTAGATGGAAGTCACTCTGGCCATGTTATTTCCTGGGCCATGGATTCCATTGGTAAACAATAGTGCCCTGCCCAAAATGCCAACAAACCCAACGAGGGTCGACCGTCTCATTGTTGACCAGATGTGTGAGCAAGCAAGGGTGAGACTCATGGGTGGCTGCCTAGGGTGTAATTATTGAAACACTTGCGCAAGTACAATGTGCTTGCACAAACATATGAAACACAACTTTGCTTGCACAAACATATGAAACACAACTTTCCAAAACTGCCTTTCTCATTATACTGAATTTCCAGGTGCACTGAAAATTGCCATGGCTCACAGACAAACATGCACATTCGTTGACTATCAAAGACATGGAGATATGTGCACATACTATGTGTATATGTGCAATTGTATCACATGTATGATTTAGATTAGATTGTTTTATTAAGAATTATATTGAGCAAGGAGTTTGTGTGTGTATAAGCAAAAACTATGTGTATGAGCAAGTTTTAAATGCAGGTGCAAGATGTATGCACGTTCAAGTATCTCGTGCATGCGCAAGGAGAATGTGTGTAAGCAAGCACTGTGTATATGTGAAGTATTTCAGATGTATGCACAAGCACATTGTTCATGCTCAAGCATACCATAGTCATCTGAACGCATGCTTGTGCTCCTAATGCCACCTACAGGTTAAATTTGTCACAACAATCTTGTCATGTTCTGATGATTCACTTTCAGATCATTATTGCGTTATCACGGTTCAGTCATGAAGAATGGCTGACCTGGGTAACCACATCTATATTGCCATCCATTGGAGCTTAATTTATTTTTTATCAAATCTTTTTATACTTATTACTCAAATTGTTTTAAAACCAACTCAAAACATCCCTTTGTATAAACTACAGTAGTACAGACCTTGAAAAAGAAATGACTCCATCTCTTGAATATTAAATTGTGCCTTTTTGTAATACTTGCAATTTGATAATTACAACAAACCCTTTTCTGCTTTTTCATGATGTTTTGCTTTAAATAATTTATTCCAAATAAGGCAAAGAGAGAATTGTCAGGACTTATTGTGTGTTGTGTTCATGTGACGCAGGTGGTGAGCCTTCTGTGTAGAATGGAAAATCTGTGCAGCTTTACTCTCCATGCCAATATCAAATCAGCTCTGGACAGACATAATGAGGCTATTCGTGTTGCCCAGGTGAGGCGCAAGGAGGAGTTTGTCACTATATCTAACCGCCAGAGGCAAGGAGCGGCTCATTTCAGGAAGGACAAAGGTAACAAGCAGCATAATGCTAAGATTAAGCATCTTTGTCTCAAGCACTAACATCCTTTTATTTGACAGACATCCTTCTGCTGGCCACTGTGTTGAAGGACTTATGTGCGACCACAAGGAAGACCCGCACAGCCCTGTGGTGTGCCCTCCAGATGGCCACCCCCAAATCAGAAGAGGGGCCAGAAGACCACGTTGACAGTGATGGTACTTGAAATCAGTGTCTTGGAGAAATGACTCCTGTAGTTTTAAGTTGTAGTTTAAAGTTAGATGTGTGATCACATTTCAGTCACATCAAACTTCAAGTTCCACGAATGCTTATTAATGCTTATTTAACAATATATTTATTTAATATTTTTCATGCTTATTTAAACAGAATTCAATTTTTGCTGATTTGAAAGCCTTAATTAAATCTTATACATTGATTATTGAATATGCTAATGATGTCAGAATAATTTGTCACTTATTTGAATGCTCAGTCCAGTTGTATTGTACTGTAACTGTTGACCCTGACTGCAACATGCCCTGCCACTTACCCAATTTGTGTTTATTACTGGCCCACAGGAATACTGAAGGTCTATTTTAAATTTTATCTATGTGGTAATCATTAAATAACATCCAAGATTACCATGACCTTAGCACTCTGAGGTTCTGTGGTGGTTGCATTCTTTAGCATCCAGGAGCTTTAGTTAGCTAGCTGTTGTTAAGGGTGAATTGCATTACATGCAATTTATCCTGCCATATCCAACCTTCATTTTATGACTGATCAATTAGTGTCAGATCCAAATTAATATGATTCTTGCTTTTACTGACCTTTATTCAACTGCACTATTTATGCTAAAAATGTTTATTGCTTAACTCATTTAAATATAATGCATTCCCCGTTCTATATCATTCAAGAGGAATCAATCAACATTTAAAACCTGAGATGTCCCTCTTAACAAAAACATTTAATCAGTCAGGGATTATTATTTATTTGATCATAAATTTGACTGGAACACAAATTAGTGGTTATGATTTTGGTTGGTACTTTTCCACCTTCAATCTGACTCAGTTACATTGCTTTCAGATTCATATCATCTAGGAATGATGTTTGTTTACACTGGTATTGAAATATGGTATCATATGTCAACAAGGAACAAGCCCTTTGTTCATAAAACAGCAAAGTTTAGGATTGAATATTTAGGACCGATATTCTAATATTCTAGGGTCTAGACCAAACACACCAGCATGATTTGTTAATGAGTACTGTTGTTCCAATCCCTGTATTTTCAATGTTCCTGTTTTGTCATTTCAATTTTTGTTATCAGTGCACAATTTAAAAAAAAAAGCAATTCATGTTTTAAATGCATTTATTAGTTTGAAGATGTTGAAATAAACTTGATTTCAAACATTCCATCATGGTCTGGGGTGTATTTGAGGTATACTGCGATGTAGTGACCACTGTTTTTCTTTGTCTCATCCAAATGTGCATAGACAGTAAAAGGAGAAGCACAGGGACTAAATCTAAGTATGTGTACAAAACTGACATGAGCATAAGTCTTCACTCAGAGGTGGAGCTGAAGAGAGAAAAGGACATTTTCAACATATTGACAGTGTAAAGCAACAAAAGCATCATCTATTTCATGAAAATGTCACAATCCCATGAGCATTTTGTTTTGTAATTTTGTAATGTTCAATGATCAACTCATTTTAGAAATGTAGTTTACTTTGAGCCTTTCAGGGGTACTTACTTCAAGACTTGGGCAAAGCATGCAATGTTATGCTACATTTCAGTTGGATCATCAGCACATTGGCCTAGTTTCACACATAGTGAAACTAGTACATTAAAGACTTCTGAACAAGTACAACTGAAGACTTGACTGATTCCAGGTGAGGGCATGTACTGTACTGACTGGTTGTTTTGTCCCTGTAGAAAAGCGTTCCATTCTCAGTTAAAAAGCTAGATGAAAAGAACACAAGTGGCCTGCGCTTTAGAGCTACACAACAGTTGATAGGCTATTCTCTACACATACTCTAGAGTCCAGGATGACAGAATGGGTCGGGTGCAGTCGTAGTCATAGAAAAAGACGCATCAATTATTGTTTCTTTTTAATTTGACCGGTAACAAAACCTTTCATGTCCAGTGTCCTTTCTCCGTCCCTTTCAGATTTATCTTTTACGTTCACCTTTCTGTGTGCGCTTCTTCTCCTTGTCTTTCCTCTCCTGCTTGGCTAGTTTGTCCTTCTCCCGCTGCATCTTGTCCGTCTCCTTCTTCTTTTGAGCGTCTTCACGAGCCTGTTCCCGCTTTTGCTTTTGTCTATTGAGAACCACCTCTACATTCGTGTTCTTGAACAGGGCTATGACTTTTAGTCAAGGACAGTCAGTGACAAGCAAACTGAGATTCAACCAGCACCCAATATATATATTAAAAAAAAGTCTTATTTTCTTATGTAACCGGCCAAGGGTACGTAATTTATATTGTAAAAACAATGTGGCCCAAGAACCACGGCCCTGCCTGGAGCTGTGCCCGAGGAGGAAGCACCGAGGCCGGTCTGACAGGACGTGGAAGCGGGGCAGGCTAAGCTAACTTCTAGCCCATGCAGACCGGCAGTTCCGACAGTCATCCTGGCTGACGTTCATTCTCCTGGACAGTGATTTTTTTTTAAAAATTTTGTTTAGTTTGGATATATATGTTAGTTTAGATATATGTGTTAGTATGTGTGTTCTAGAAGTTCTTGTAGTTTTTTAGATATGTGTACATGAAATGATGTACATGAAATTAAATGAGAAAGTGTTCCTGATTCCTTTTCCTTGATTCCTATATGACAGTCAATAACTATTTACAAAAGTCACATATTCCATCTTGTTACAAAAAGCCTTTGATTTCATAAACAGCATAGCTTTAGAAAGGATACATTTTTCACCTCCACAAAAATTAGCTCCGTTTGTTGTCTCTTCCTCTTCACCTTCAGTGGTTATGTCAAGGAAACAAGTGAACAATTCTTAAAAGGATACTCGTATATGAAATGGAGACAGTCGTGACAGAATTGCAAACATTTCTTTTTACTTGACTGAGCCAATGGACATACACAGTGCAGGGTCAACTAAAAAGATAAATTGAGTTTATATACAGAACAAATCTAATGAGTATGGATGCACCGACATCACTTTTTCACTGCCGATACTGATTCCGAGTACAGATCTTTAAGCATCAGCCGATACCAAGTAATGATCCGATCCATGACCTTTGCTGGGCAGTGTAGGCATATCATTAGTTTGGGGGTCAATGGGCAAAATAATTGAGATAAAATGAGTTTTGTTTCTCCCCCCAAAATTAAAGAAATGCAAGCTTTTTTCGTAACAAAAATGAAGCAAGTCAAGCCATTTTGCTGTTATTTATAACATATTAGTCATGACTTGTTATTGAATTTTAGTATTGGGTGGCGTCTCCAATACGATACTCTATTTTAGCCTGGTATCAGCCCCCATATCCAGGACCGATAGCTGCACATCCCTACTAAGGAGTATTAATATTGCCTTGCACTTTACAGTGCAAAGCAAAGGATATTCCTCGTTGTCTGTAATATTGGCATATTGAGCCAAGAGGGCCTCTTTCCTCTTCTTGGCATCTTCAGACACCTCCTTCTGTTTCACCACAATTTGCGCCTGTTTCTCTATCATGTTGGCGATGGTCTGTACCTCAGCTGCAGTGAAAGACAGTACAGAGACAGTTTTGCTTACCATAGAATGCAAAGCCAAAGTGTAAATCAACCATATAAAAACATAAATCTCATTTGATCTTGATCTCTATTATTGCTGATCATAATGATAGCTGAAGTTAGATTACTGGGACAGTAAACAACCTTGAGATAAGTCTTAGTTTTTTTGTTGTTTCATTTGTTACTTTATGTTATATGTTTTGTGATTATTACAGCGAAGGTGTACGAGAGAGACAGATGACTATAACAAACAAGTGAAGCTGCAGGTGAATCTTTACAAATGTCTGAGAAATGGTGTGGTGCAGTTGCTGCTTTTCTTGAACTATCTCACCATCATCAGCATCTTGTTTGGCTGTTGACTGGGCATTGCACTCTGACCATTGTTTTATGATCTGTTTGCATACATCTTCAAGTGTGTCCTCCTCCTACATTTAAAATAAATAAATAATTTTCATGAGTTGATTAACAATGTGTTTACTGTCCACAGGCCATATGTATTAGCACAATGTATCAGTAGAGACAAAGTACATGCAGTTTACTTGTGGTTTATGACAACATCCCTCACAGCTGCTCCACACTAACAACAACTGTTCTGCATCTCTTAACAGACTAATGTGGTCAACTAACAAGCTTCCAAAGGAAATGGGAATAACAATGGATTTCAACCCTGTGTTAACATAGTTTCTCTATGGCTCTGCTTAGACCTGGTATCAAAATGTGCCTTGGATGATCCGATCACCTGCTAAGTACAGGTGTGACTGCGCCCAATGCATCCTCAATGCAACTTGAGATCTGATTGCTCAGGCCACATTCAGAGGTGGCCTGGGACACATTTGTCCACATCACATTTAAAGTGTAAACGCACGTGTCCCAGGCCGCATTGAAGGACCGCCTGGTCAACTGACGGCCTCTGCGTAAGCAATAGAAATAATATCCTCTGCGTAAGCAATAGAAATGATATCCAATTGAAAAAATATCCTGCGTGATTCTCTCGAATGCAGCTGAACTGTCAGGTGATGGACCAAATGCAAACTGAATAGCAGGTAGGCTATATAGCATCTGTTTATAGTGAGTAAAAACACAGGCTGTCTGCCTGACGCTTGTTTCATCAAAGCCTCCTCTGGGTTTAGTTTTTTTTTTTTTTTAACCTCGTCTTTGATTTCTGACACACATCAGACCCACAACTGTGGAAGAGTCCCTGCCCGCTTGCACGTTCAAGTTCAGCTTCAGTTTCAAGTTCATTTATCCACCGCAGCACAGAGCCCGACCCTCTCAAACCCACTGCAATAATTAAATAAACTGAGCCTGAACTGACGGGATCGAGTTGAGCCTGACATGATTAGTTTGAGAACAAAGACAACCTCCGGGGCTGGAAAATAAAGATGAGTCTGTCAGTGGACTGAGAACACCTCCAACTCCTCCCCATATCCTCCAACACCTCCCACCGCCAAACCTCACCCTAACACTAATGCCAGACTGTTGGGGAAATTAAGCCTATGCGGAAGTGACAAAACCTGCAGTTCCTCAAGTGGCCACTTCAGACTGGCTCCAAAAGTGAGTGCACAAGCTTAAAATACAATATGAAAATAAGCGACACATATGAATGTAAAATATATGTAAAGACAACATAATAAAATAAAGAATATAAACAATAAAACATAAGAGTAAAAGTATATTTGCACAATAAAATCATGGTGTCAAGCTCAACTTGAATTGAATGCCAGCGAGAAGAGGTAGGTCTTTAACCGTGCTTGTAAACACTGTCGTACCAGTAACACGTGCATTATAGGATGGCTCAGCCGCAGTCACCGAAGAAAACGTGCTCCTATCGACAGCAAAGGGCATATGATATGACTAGCACCATTCATTTTTGTCCCTGTGCTGACAAGTCGCAGACAGTTGGCCTGGCTTGATTGACTAAACTTTTCCTGTAACCAGTTGGTAAACAAGCCAACCCAGCCATTGAGAATGGCCATTACATTCTTAGTGCCGGTCCCAAGCCCAGCTATATAAGGAGGACTAGAAGAACCCCGCTATAATGTAGCAGTTTGGTTATCCACCCGTCTAAATCTCCCTCCTCTTCATCCTGCCAGCTAACCGCCTTCCCCCTGCCCCTAAACCCCCCTCCCACTCCAACTCCTTCCCCCCAAATGCTCAGAATCATCTGAAATGCTGAGAAAAGTGGTTTTTAGCCATTTTTGGAAAAATGCATATTTTGCATATTTATGCATAATTATGCATAATTTTAATTTTCTGGGACTTTTCCCTTACTCTCTAGAACAATACCTACCACCTCCAAAAAGAATTATGATCATAAGCGCTTTAGTTTTCGGTCCCGCTATCGACACTAACACCACACACACACACATTACGAAAATATATGAGTAGATTGTGTGAAGAAGGGCATCCGGCGTAAAACCTTTGCCAAATCAAATATGCGGATCATAAATCAGATTTCCATTCCGGATCGGTCGAGGCCCGGGGTTACCAACTACGGCCATCAGAACAGTTTGCCAGCAAGGTGCCGGTGGAAACTATGCTGTTGGGCAAAGGAGAAGGAGAGGGGAAGGCATGTCCAGAGGCAGTGGGAGAGGAAGAAAGGTAGGAGTGTGGAGATGTGTCGGAACTTTGAATGTTGGCACTATGACTGGTAAAGTGAGAGAGCTGGCTGATATGACAGAGAGAAGGAAGGTAGATACACTGTGTGTAAGAGACCAGGTGGAAGGGGAGTAAGGCCAGGAGCATCGGAGGTGGGTTCAAACTCTTGTATCATAATGCGGATAGAAATGGGGTAGGAGTAATTCTGAAGGAAGAGTATGTCAAGAGTGCGTTGGAGGTGAAGAGCATTGGACAGAGTGATTAGTATGAAGCTGGAAATCAAAGCAGTGATGATGAATGTTGTCAGCGCATATGCCCTGCAAGTTGGGTGTGAGATGGAAAAGAGATAAGAATTCTAGAGAATGAGGGTGAACTGGGAACACCTGGCGGAGGCCCCTGTCCATGAGGTCTTCAAAACTTTCACCTCCGGAAGACGTTCTCGTGTATCCCGAGGGAAGCTGGGGACATGGAGTCTGAGTGGGCCATGTTCAAAGCCTCTATTGCAGATGCGGCAGGCAGGGGCTGTGGTCATAAAGTCATCAGTGCCTGTTGAGGTGGCAATCTAAGAACCCGCTGGTGGACACCGGCAGTAAGGGAAGACGTCAGGCTGAAGAAGCCCCACCCATATCCCTGACAGAGGTCTCTGAGGTAGTTAAAAAGCTCCTCGGTGGCAAGGCTCCAGGTGTGGATGAGATTCGCCCTGAGATGCTGAATGCTCTTGACACTGTTCAGCTGTCTTGGTTGACACGCCTCTTCAGTGTCATGTAGAGGTCAGGGACAGTACTTGTGGAGTGGCAGACTGGGGACCGGAGGGTGTGCTCCAATTATCGGGGCATCACATTGCTCAGCCTCCCTGGGAAAGTCTATTCTATAGTGCTCGAAAGGAGGCTCCGACCGATTGTCGAATCTCGGATCCAGGAGGAACAATGCGGATTCCATCCTGGCCATGAGACAACGGACCAACTCTGCCCTTGCAGAAGTGCTGAGGGGGGCATGGGAATTTGACCAGCCAGTCTACATGTGTTTTGTGGACTTGGAGAAGACTTATGACCGTGTACCCCGGGGCACTCTTTGGGGGTTACTGCGGGAGTATGGGGTGCCGGGACAGTTGCTACAAGCCATCCGGTCTTTGTATAACCAAAGTGAGAGCTGTGTCCGCATTCTCGGCACAAAGTCAAACACATTTTCAGTGGGTGTCAGACTCCACCAAGGTTGTCCCTTGTCTCCGATTCGGTTTGTGATATTCATGGACAGGATCTCAAGGCACACCCAAGTTGAGGAGTGTGTCCATTTTAGAAACCTCAGAATTGCATCTCTGCTCTTCGCAAATGATGTGGTTTTGTTGGCTTCATCAGAACATGACCCCCAGCATGCACTGGGGCAGTTTGCAGCTGAGTGTGAAATAGCTGGGGTGAGAGTCAGCACCTCCTAGTCTGAGGCCATGGTTATCTACCGGAAAATGGTGGATTGCTCCCTCCGGGTTGGGGATGAGTTGTTGCCTCAAGTGAAGTGTTCAAGTACCTCGGGGTCTTGTTCACGAGTGAGAGTGGGATGGAGCAGGAGCTTGACAGGCGGATTGGTGCAGCATCAGTAGTAATGTGGACATTGTATCAGACCATTGTGGTGAAGAGGGAGTTAAGCCAGAAGGCAAAGATCTCAATTTACCAGTCAATTTTCATTCCAACCCTCACCTATGGCCATGAGCTTTGGGTAGTGACCGAAAGGGTGAGATCGCGGATACAAGCAGCTGAAATGAGTTTCCCCCATCGGGTGTCTGGGCTCAACCTTAGAGATAGGGTGAGGAGCTCAGACATCCGGAGGCAGCTCAGAGTAGAGCCGCTGCTCCTTCACATCGAAAGGAGCCAGTTGAGGTGGTTCAAGCATCTGATCAGGATGCCTCACGGGCATCTTCTTTTAGAGGTTTACCGGGCATGGCCAACTGGGAGGAGACCCCGAGGTAGACCCAGAACTCACTGGAGGGATTTCATGTCCAATCTGGCCTGAGAACACCTTGGGATCTCCCAGGAGGAGCTGGCGGGCGTTGCTGGGGAGAGGGACGTCTGGAGTGCCCTACTTAGCTTGCTGGCACCACAACCCTACCCGGAGAAGTGGCTGAAGACTGAATGACAGATTCATATATTTATAGAACACGTTTTTTTTGTAATTCTTTTTGACACGTCCGTGGATTCATCGAATTGTAATGCAAAAGCCTCTGCCAACCTCAGTTTCTCTACTAGTTGCACCCTCACATCAGATGCTATGTCATCAATAGGGCGAGCAATGGTTGTGTTCAACAATGGAATGCTTTTCAGTTTATTAATGTACTCATTCCCAAACATTCTTTTGCACATATCAATGACTGCAGGCAATATTAAATCCTTTGCAATTGTGTATGGCTTTTTGTTCTGAGCGATCCAAAGAACAACTTGATAAGAGGCTGTCAAAGCTAGCTCACCAACTTTAACTGATTGTCTCATCAATGTCTGTTGGCCTTTGAGAGATTTGAGACAGGCCTGAAAGTATTCCAGTGGATTTTCTTTCAAGTGAGTAAGGGTTGTCTCCAAGTGGCACTACAGCTTTAATGGCTTCATACTTACGTTTGACAGCACGGCAGAGCAGATGACACACACACTGGTAATTCACGCTCTCAGTCTCTTTAAAGGTAAATCCAAACTTAAGATAATTCTCTGAATATTTTCGGGTCTTCTCTCGTTTGCGCTTAGCAGCAGTTGTAGCATGGCTGTTAGCAGGTGTGTTAGCCTCATCCTCTGAACTTTTGCCAGTGGTTCATGATGAAGTGCAGGGTCGGTCAGTTTCTTGGTCGAGAATTTACAAAGCGATCCATTGTAGATCACATTAACGTAAGAATGGCCATATACTTAGGCTAAAAATATGTACCTATCTGACTAATATGGCATGCCATTATTTCCAGTGTTTTATTGGTGCCACACATAGAGTGGTTTAGCATAGGATAGCTAGCTGGTGCTCGGCTTTCAGGGTGACCATATTATTGCATAAGGATTCATGGGTATCGTCAATGTTGTAATTTTTTTTACAGAATAGCAACATCTATCTTTGCTTATTATAGGTTGTACATAAATACAACCTATAATAAGCAAAGATAAATCTTCTTATTGGTTAAAAAAAAGTTAATGTGTATTTTCAGACATATTTGAAAAAAAAAGTTTGGGATCAAATAATTTGGCGGACCCCTGCAGTAATTCCGATGACCCCCTTAGCGTCACGGACCCCCTGTTGAAGATCTCTGGGCTAGAACAAATACATGGTAGGGGCTTTTACTTTCTGAAGCCGGGGTGTTGACCTCTGGTTTTATATATTGCATTATAAAACTTGGCGCTGACAGCTGACGTGATCTGGGTGTAAAGTCATAAAATCAAGTCGCAACAGCTCAAGCTTCTCTCTGGATACGCTATGCATAATGTTCTTCATCATAAATTTTATAAGTCCATAATAATTCTGTTATCCTCTTTCAGTGTTGTATTGTGTAAATTGCGTAAACACAACATCCATTGCATATTGTCCGTCTTGGGAGAGAGATCCCTCCTCTGTTGCTCTCCCTGAGGTTTCTTCCTATTTTTTTTCCATTAAAGGTTTTTTTTTTTTTTAGGGAGTTGCTCTTTATCCGATGAGAGGGTCTAAGGACAGGATGTTGTGTTACTGTTAAGCCCACTGAGGCAAATTTGTAATTTGTGATATTGAGCTATACAAATACAATTGATTTGATTTGATAATGAAATCAGGAAGACAAATGCGAGGAAAGCCTCATGTATGTGCACTTTAAACTTTCCCAGCTGTCGCTAATCCACGGGGAGACTCACACCCTTGTCAGTAGACTACTTCTTTGATCAATTTATGACTGGTGGTACTGTGGTTTTAGCAAACTTCACTGCTGTGAAATCAGTATTAGTCTGAGGATTCAAATTACTGTCCATCAGTGGTGGCTAGTGAGCGGTCGTATCAGCGATCATATATCAGAAACTGCCAGAATGTATCTAGCTGACAGCATCTTTGCTCCAATTATGGGTTTTCAGGCAACTTGTTTCTCTTTCAGCACTCATCCGTTTGTGCACTTTAAACTTTCCCTGCTGTCACCAATCCACGCTAACGAGACCCACACCCTTGTCTGTAGACTATATACTGCTTTGATTATAACAGCAAGTCTTCTTACGGTTCAACAGAGGCAGCCAACTATGATTTATTTGCAACAATACCATCAACTGTGTGCATAGAGCACTGCCCCAATTATGTCAAATTATTGGATATATTCTATTCTTAGACTAATCTTAGTTAGCTAGTGCTAGCTAATCTAGCTAGTAAAGAAAAAACTGTGCCATAAGGTTACAGTAAGGTTAGATGCTTTCACTGACATAAGCTGGGATAATGTTAGGTTAAGTTTCCTAACGCTAACGTTATAGCAAGCGCACAAGTTGTAAGACGCTGTCTCTCCAGTTGAATAGAACAAGCACTGCTGCTAACATTGCAAAACTAGCATTTCTCTCAGGCACTTCTGAAGGCACTTTCAGAGGGCCTAGTTGACGTAATGAGTCTGGATTGGGCGGGTTTAATTAGCATGAAACTCTCCAGATTTAATAAATCCTGCCAAGTGTAAAGTCCAACATTTAGCATTTAAGTTATATATTTATTTCTCAACCTCCGATTTAAGATATAATATAAATATTTAATACAGTGTTAAACATTTGGGTATTAAATACAGAAATAGCAATTCATTTAAATATATCCATCCATCCATCCATTTTCCGAACCGCTTATCCTGCTCTCAGGGTCGCGGGGATGCTAGAGCCTATCCCAGCAGTCATTGGGCGGCAGGCGGGGAGACACCCTGGACAGGCCGCCAGACTATCACACAGGGCCAACACACACACACACACACACACACACACACACACACACACACACACACACACACACACACACACACACACACACACACACACACACACACACACACATTCATACCTAGGGAAAATTTAGTATGGCCAATTTACCTGACCTGCATGTCTTTGGACTGTTGGAGGAAACCGGAGCCCCTGGAGGAAACCCACGCAGACACGGGGAGAACATGCAAACTCCACACAGGACGACTCCCCAAGGTTGGACTACTCCGGGGCTCGAACCGGAGTGGTTAGCGACCGCGCTAACCACTGCGCTGCCCATTTGAATATATATAATGTTTACAAAAGATTTATTTAACTAAATATTTAAATATTAGCCCTGATTTAGATATGTTATATGTTTAGCAGGTTGTTATATATTTATTTAGCATAACCAATTTATCATTTAGATTAAATATTTAATCTTCTTCTTTCGGCTTGTTCCCTGTTTCCCAGGGGTCGCCACAGCAGATTCAACAATTTCCATTGGTACCCTGTGAAGGCACAGCACCGATGGCAGTCTCGTCAATCCGCATAATGATCTGGCAAAGTTTTACATCGGATCCCCTTCCTGACACAACCACTAACCCTATGGACGGGGGCAGAGGTAAAGCGCTGGATGCCATCCCAGTATTCATGGACTTGCGCCCATGCCTGTCGCCATAGATTAAATATTTAATAAAGTCATTTATTCTATCAAATGTATTAAATTAAATGCACATGTAACGATCACGGATGAATAGGCTCGGTAGCCCTTGGCTAATGGGCCGGACCCTTTAGTCGAGTGGTTAACGTTGTCACCCGCGACGTGGGAGCCCCAGATTCACGTCCTGGCTGTGGCGATTCCCGAAGGAAGGGGGCAATGTAACGATCACGAATGAATAGGCTTGGTAGCCCTTGGCTAATGGGTCGGACCATTTAGTTGACTGGTCAACGTTGTCACCCGCGGTGTGGGAGATACGGGTTCGCGTCCCGGCTATGGCGGTACCCGTGGCTGCCCCCTGAATCCGCTGCATTGGTGTCAGATACCCAAGGGCTACCGAGCCTATTCATTCGTGATCGTTACAAAATGGAAATAGTTATTCATTTATTTATTCAAGATATAAATATATCTTAAAATAAATACCTCATTTACTAGATTTGATTTTTAAATTAAAGCAAATAACCGCTAATTTTAAATATTTGGTTTAAATATTAAATAGGTGATCATAAATAAATATATAACATCTAGCTTAATATATAACTTACATCTAAATATAAGACACAAATATTTGAACAGAAAATGTACACTCACTGGCCACTTTATTAGGTACACCTTGCTATTACCGGGTTGGACCCCCTTTTGCTTTCAGAACTGCCTTAATCCTTCGTGGCATAGATTCAACAAGGTACTGGAAACATTCCTCAGAGAGTTTGGTCCATATTGACATGATAGCATCACGCAGTTGCTGCAGATTTGTCGGCTGCACATCCATGATGCAAATCTCCCGGTCCACCACATCCCAAAGGTGCTCTATTGGATTGAGATCTGGTGACTGTGGAGGCCATTTGAGTACAGTGAACTCATTGTCATGTTCAAGAAACCAGTCTGAGATGATTCGAGCTTTATGACATGGCGCGTTATCCTGCTGGAAGTAGCCATCAGAAGATGGGAACACTGTGGTCATAAAGGGATGGACATGGTCAGCAACAATACTCAGGTAGGCTGTGGCGTTGACACGATGCTCAATTGGTACTAAGAGGCCCAAAATGTGCCAAGAAAATATCCCCCACACCATTACACCACCACCACCAGCCTGAACCGTTGATACAAGGCAGGATGGATCCATGCTTTCATGTTGTTGACGCCAAATTCTGACCCTACCAACCCGAATGTCGCAGCAGAAATTGAGACTCATCAGACCAGGCAACATTTTTCCAATCTTCTATTGTCCAATTTTGGTGAGCCTGTGCGAACTGTAGCCTCAGTTTCTTGTTCTTAGCTGACAGGAGTGGCATCCGGTGTGGTTTTCTGCTGCTGTAGCCCATCTGTCTCAAGGTTCAACGTGTTGTGCGTTCAGAGATGCTCTTCTGCATACCTCGGTTGTAATGAGTGGTTATTTGAGTTACTGTTGCCTTTCTGTCAGCTCGAACCAGTCTGGCCATTCTCCTCTGACCTCTGGCATCAACAAGGCATTTTCGCCCACAGAACTGCCGCTCACTGGATATTTTCTCTTTTTCGGGCCATTCTCTGTAAACCCTAGAGATGGTTGTGTGGGAAAATCCCAGTAGATCAGCAGTTTCTGAAATACTCAGACCAGCCCGTCTGGCACCAACAACCATGCCACGTTCAAAGTCACTTAAATCACCTTTCTTCCCCATTCTGATGCTCGGTTTGAACTGCAGCAGATCGTCTTGACCATGTCTACATGCCTAAATGCATTGAGTTGCTGCCATGTGATTGGCTGATTAGAAATTTGTATTAACGAGCAGTTGGAAAGGTGTGCCTAATAAAGTGGCCGGTGAGTGTATATTTGGCTCATATCTTAAATCTGTTCTGCTAAATAAATATTTGTTGACAAATTATACTACTACTACTACTTTCGGCTGCTCCCGTTAGGGGTCACCACAGTGGATCATCCATTTCCATTTCTTCCTGTCTTCTGCATCCTCCTCTGTCACACCTGCCACCTGCATGTCTTCCCTCACCACATCCATAAACCTCGTCTTTGGCCTTCTACGTTTCCTCTTCCCTGGCAGCTCCATATTCAGCATCCTTCTCCCAAAATACCCAGCATCTCTCCTCCACACATGTCAAAGCCATCTCAATCTTGCCTCTCTTGCTTTGTCTCCAAGAAGTCCCTCTAATATAATCATTCCTAATCCTGTCCTCTTTGTCACTCCCAAAGCATCTTCAACTCTGCCACCTCCAGCTCCGCCTCCTGTCTTTTTGTCAGTACCACTGTCTCCAAACCATATAGCATAGCTGGTCTCACAACCATCTTGTAAACCTTCCCTTTAACTCTTGCTGGTACCCTTCTGATGCAAATCAGTCCTGACATTCTTCTCCACCCACTCCACCCTGTCTGCACTCTCTTCTTCACCACCTCTCTTCTGCACTCCCCGTTACTTTGGACAGTTGACCCCAAGTATTTAAACTCATATGGCTTTGTCCCCTCTACTCCTTGCATCCTCACCATTCCGCTGTCCTCCCTCTCATTCACACATAGGTCTTCTGTCTTGCTCCTACTGACTTTCATTCCTCTTCTCTCCAGTGCATACCTCCATCTCTCCAGGCTCTCCTCAACCTGCACCCTACTCTCGCTACAGATCACAATGTCATCCGCGAACATCATCATCCACGGAGACTCCTGCCTGATCTCATCCATCAACCTGTCCATCACCATTGCAAACAAGAAAGGGCTCTGAGCCGATCCTTGATGTAATCCCACCTCCATCTTGAACCCATCAGTCATTCCAACTGCACACCTCACCATTGTCACACTTCCCTCATACATATCCTGCACCACTCCTACATACTTCTCTGCAACTCCCAACTTCCTCATACAATACCACACCTCCTCTCTCGGCACCCTGTCGTATGCTTTCTCTAAATCTACAAAGACACAATATAACTATTTCTGGCCTTCTCTATACTCCTTAATCAACATTCTCAAAGCAAACATCGCATCTGTAGTGCTCTTTCGTGGCATGAAACCATACTGCTGCTCGCTAATTGTCACCTCTCCTCTTAACGTAGCTTCTATTACTCTTTCCCATATCTTCATGCTGTGGCGGATCAACTTTATATCTCTGTAGTTGCTACAGTTCTGCACATCGCCCTTATTCTTGAAAATCGGTACCAGTGTGCTTCTTCTCCACTCCTCAGGTATCCTCTCGCTTTCCAAGATTGTGTTAAACAATCTAGTTAAAAACCCCACTGCCATCTCTCCTAAACATCTCCATGCCTCCACAGGTATGTCGCCAGGACCAACTGCCTTTCCGCTCTTCATCCTCTTCATAGCTGCCCTCACTTCCTCCTTGTTAATCCACTGCACTTCCTGATTCACTATTCCCACATCATTCATCCCTCTCTCTCTCTCTCTCTCTCTCTTTTTCTTCATTCATCAGCCCCTCAAAGTACTCCTTCCACCTTCTCAGCACACTCTCCTCGCTTGTCAGCACATTTCCATCTCTATCCTTGATCACCCTAACTTGTTGTAAATCCTTCCCAGCTCGGTCCCTCTGTCTAGCCAATCGGTACAAGTCCTTTTCTCCTTCCTTAGTGTCTAACCTGTCATACAACTCACCATATGCCTTTTCCTTTGCCACCTCTCTCTTCGCTTTACGCTGCATCTCCTTGAACTCCTGTCTACTTTCTTCATCCCTCTGACTATCCCACTTCTTCTTTGCCAACCTCTTCCTCTGTATAATTTGCTGTACTTCCTCCTTCCACTACCAAGTCACCTTGTCTTCCTTCCTCTGTCCTGATGACACACCAAGTACCTTCCTAGCTGTCTCTCTCATTATTTCTGCCGTGCCTGCTCAGCCATCCGGCAACTCTTCACTACCACCCAGCACCTGTCTTAATTCCTCCCTGAACTCCACACAACAGTCTTTCTTCTTCAACTTCCACAATTTAATCTTCGGCTCTGCCTTCACTCACTTCCTCTTCTTGGTCTCCAAAGTCATCCTATAGACCACCATCTGTTGCTGCCTAGCTACGTTCTCCTGTCACCATATTGCAGTCTCCAATCCCTTTTAGATCACGCCTTCTACAAAAGATATAGTCCACCTGTGTGCACTTTCCTCCACTCTTGTACGTCACCCTGTGTTCCTCCCTCTTTTTGAAATATGTATTCACCACAGCCATTTCCATCCTTCTTGCAAAATCCACCACCACCTGTCCTTCCACATTTCTCTCCTTGACACCACCCACCCATCACCTCCTCATCACCGCTGTTCTCTTCACCAACATGTCCACTGAAGTCTGCTCCAGTCACCATTCTCTCCTCCTTGGGTACCCTCTCCACCACTTCATCCAACTCACTCCAGAATTCTTCTTTCTCTTCCATCTCACACCCAACTTGTGGGGCATATGTGCTGATAACATTCAGCAATACACCTTTTGCTGACAAATTATACTTTAAGTTAAATGTATTTTATATTTATTTCAAAAACAAATTTAAATATTTGTTTTTGAAATAAATATGTATTTTATTATTTAGTTTTAACATTTAATAGAAATATTTAAAATGTAATTAAATATTTGTTTAACAGTGTATCATATAATTAAATATTTTATTTGTAACTAAATATGTATTTTTTTATAAAATATTTAGTTATAATTTAAAGATTTAATCTTTGCTAAATATTTATTTTGTAAGACAGATTTAGTATTTACAACAACTATTTAGATGTCTTCTTGCAAGGGTTAGATTTATAAATTAAATCTTTCCAAAGAAACGATTTATTTATACTACCAGATTTCTAAATCTGCGAAAAAAAGGGCCTGTGAAAATGTTCCTATTCAAGTTTACAAACGGCACCCCATAATTTATGTTTTAACATACTGGCAGAGGTGGAAAACCCGGTCCGGAAAGTAAAAACCCTAACTGTGTCTTTACTCCACCCATGTACTAAACCATCAGATTGCACTGACTAGTTTCCCAAATCAGCTGGTTTAATGCATGGATGGAGTAAAGACATGGTTAGGGTTTTTACTTTCTGGACCGGGTTTTTGAAAAGTTTGAGCTGTTTGGACACATAAGTACACATAATATTCTTTGTAATAGTAAAAGCAACTTCCGATTCACCGAAATGGGAAACTCCAGCTGTACCAGGATTTACATGCTTGAGACCCCACCACAGCATCAGCCTCAAACCTTGGAAATGCCTTTCGCCATGTTCATAAAACGAAAAAAAAAGCAAAAACAAAAACTGATGATCAGACATAAACTCAGCACCTTGTTCCTGTAAGCTAGGCTAATAATAGACCGCCAGTCATCACACCTGCTGCAGTTTATCAGAGTACTGACAGAGAATTAAAAAAAAAAGTACACAAGCGAGCCCCCCTCAAACGTACACCATGCAGAGTCAATAATTGATCGGTTTGACAGCTATCTATAACGTTAAGATACTTATAAGATATGCCGCTGACTGGCCGACAAGCCAGACATCTACAAAGAACAATAACACAATGTTGGGTAGCTGTGGGGTGACATGCTGCCACGAATAATCACCAAAAATGCGGACAGGATTCCTTGAAGCGCATCTCCTTTCTCCTCGTCACTCTCTTCTTCTTGCAGGACCCCTAAAATGTACGCTCCGTACACCTCTCGGTCCACTTCCAGAGAGTCTAGTCGATCATTTAGCCAGCTTTCGAACGCTCCGCTGCCAGTCGCGGGCGCAGCCATGTTTGGCCCTTTGGGGTCCTTTCACGGCGCACGGCTGTCCTTATCGATTGCCTGTTGAGATACGGCCCTAACTTGATGTCTCGCTTCTCCTGATCAAAAAAGTAAGAACACGTCTTTGCTGGAAGTTGAGAGGACGGAATTAGGTACGTTTTCGAAACCACGATCATGCACAGTCAGTGAGAAATACTGGACAGATCTACAATTCAGTAAGCCTTGGTATAAACCAAGGCACACACACACACCTGGGGACAATTTAGTATGGCACGACGTTTTTTTTTTTTTTTTTTACAATTTGGGTGGGATCGTACAGCGGACCACACGGGGGCGACAAAGCACCTCAAACAACCACAAGATTGACGTGCGCTCCTCTAAAGTAGTTGAATCATTGAAGTTTATTCTAATACACACTGGGTTGTATCAGCTACTTACAATAACTTACATTTATATTGGTGAATTTTTACCACTATGGCCTTGCTAAGAATACGTCCAAACATCAACTGAACACTTACAGCCGTACATTTCGGTTCAGTTTTATTTATTTTTTTCTTACACAGTGAACACAGTGAATTCTCTAAAACTAGAGGGTAAACTCATCGTAAGCCATTAGTGTGTGAATTCAGTGGATTATAGCTGCTGGGTAGCTACATGGGTTTGCAATGATATAGCTTATTTTGATTTTCAATTTTGTCACCAATACCGTTCATACTTAAGCGTAGACCTTCATAAGTTCGCATATTTTTGAAGTATGTCATCACGTTTCATTTGAAAATGAACAAATAATTTTTATTTTTTTTAGGGAACCGTCTCAGATGTGTTGTAATTTTCCATCTGGTTTGTCCTTTTTTTCATCCTAATCAATTCAATTTAAGTATTTTAGGTCTTTACTTTGTGCTTTAATTTCTCGCTGAAAACACATAGCTTGGGCACCTCGTCACATTTTCTCAGACTTTTGTACGTTCATTTCCAACCGCAGAATCACAGTAAAACAAATGACACGACTTAAGGACTTTATATAATATGTTTTAAGGTGAGAGTTAATCACAGTGACTTCAATTTTATTTGTCGGAAATACTGTGGCTTTAGGGAATGCCAAACACCCCATCATTGCTCACTAAAATCACTTACTGAAAATGTATTTAACGTCTGTCATAATGATTGTAATGTAACCTCAACATTACGCATTCTAGAGTGTATAGTTGTGTAGGCACATTGCAAGGTTGGTAATTGCAGTAGTTTTGAGTGTCTTTATTTGGAGTATCATGTTGAATATTTACTGTATGTTGTTTATGCTTTTACTGTGGTTTAATGTGATGTGATTGATATTCAACACCACAAACTGGACCCTGAAGGCCACAGAAGCCCTGTGAGTGTGTGTGTGTTTCATGGTGTGGCGGAGGACAAGGGATCAGTATCACTCCTGCAGGTCTGCTGGGATTCCTAAGCCCTGCCTGACAGTGCTGCAGCGGCTACTGGATTTATTGGAACAGGGGCAGGCTGCTCCCAGCTGAGAGAATGGCTTGGCCCAAAGGGCATCAGCTGTGCGGTCGGGCCATGGGCCTGCTTTCTGACTGGATCGATACCGGAGACGGTGAAACCACCGGGGTGGCAGCTGCTGACACCAGGTTCCTCATATGAAAACACTTGGGGCTTTAGTTAAACTATCAATGGAGATATCTTTTTTCGACTTGTGAATTCATTATGACTACTTGCCACCTCTAGGCTTCTCGCAATAATTATTCATTCATCCATTATCCAAACCGCTTATCCTTACTCAGGGTCGCGGGGATGCTGGAGCCTATCCCAGCAGTCATTGGGCGGCAGGTGGGGAGACACCCTGGACAGGCCGCCAGTCCATCACAGGGCCCACATGCATACACACTCACACCTAGGGACAATTTAGTATGGCCGATTCACCTGACCTACATGTCTTTGGACTGTGGGGGGAAACCGAAGCACCTGGAGGAAACCCACGCAGACACGGGGAGAACATACAAACTCCACACAGAGTTTGCATGTTTTTCCCCAGGGTAGTCCACCTGGGACGACCCCCAAGGTTAGACTACCCCGGGGCTCGAACCCAGGACCTTCTTACTGTGAGGCGACCGCGCTAACCACTGCGCCACCGTGCCGCCATGACAATTAATACATTTGAAAAAAAAGTCTGAAAGGGGGAAACAGAAATCATCGTAGGTCACGAATCTGCATGTTTTGTGTCTGCAATAAAGGGTCACAAGGAGATTTTGCTTTACTGACGGTAGCGGTAAGCCTAGGAGGTATAGAACCTCCAGTCTGATTTTACATGTTTAATCTGCTGTATGAGGTCTTCATTTCCAGAAGCAGTCTTGAGTTCAGCTGTCTGTTTCCAAAAAAAAACCAAATGTGGCATTTTTTTTCACCCAACTAGCCTGTGGCTGTTAATATTCAGAACTGGTTAATTCAATTATAGCAACACTTTGAATCAGGGCACATGTAAATCATTTGAAATGCCAGCCAAACCAGTGGGCTTGAATAGCGCCTGACTGAAAATGAAAAGTTGATTGTACATTATCTTGTGAGAGTACTTCACCGTAATTGTGTGCATTCAGCCCGATGCGTTCCAGGACAGTCTAATTGACACTTTAATTTCCAACAATCAGACATTATTTTTCAGTTCAGCAGACTGCTGCCAATAAGACAATTAATAACAGCCTCTGAAGACTAGGTATTTATACCTGCAACTGACCAGAAACAAAACAAGACGAGAAAAAAGACATTTTTTTCTGTTTCTTTCTGGCCTCATAGACTGCAGAGAGAGTCCAACCCAGAAGCAGTTCTGCAGAAATCTACTGCACTGTGGCTGCTTAGGGTCAAAGCAAGGTTAAGAAAGGAAAAACAACTCCTTGGGATCAAATTCTGAGGTTAGGTGTAATTACACGCTAACGGGTAGAAAATTGCTTCGTTTAGAATCAGAATCAGAATCAGAATCAGAAACACTTTATTTGTCATTTTATTTCAAGTACTTGCGCACATGAAATGAAACAAAACATCGTTTCCCCTAGTCCACAGCAGTGTAACACAAAGACAAAATCACATAGCCAAAAACTCTAAGAACTACAAGAAGACATATATCCAAACTAACACATATATCCAAACTAACACATATAGCCAAACAAACACATATAGCCAAACTAACACATATAGCCAAACTAAAAAAAAAAAAAATCACTGTCCAGGAGAACAAACGCCAGCCATAATGACTGTCGGAACTGCTGGTCTACATGGGCTAGCAGTTAGCTTAGCCTGCCCCGCTTCTGCGTCCAGTCAGACCGCCCTCGGTGTTTCCTCTTCAGGCGCAGCTCTGATAAGGGCCTTGGTCCTTGGGCCCACAGGACGCTCTCCCAGCCAGACACCTTTGACACACCTCCCTGCACTCTACACGACGACACTAAAAACACAGTCAAGGCTAGGCAAGGCCGCCACCAGACTGCCCTCAGTGTTATCAGAACTGCCGGTCTACATGGGCTAGCAGTTAGCTTAGCCTTCCCCACTTCCGCGTCCTGTCAGACCACCTTTGGTGTCACCTCTTCGTGCACAGCTCCAAGCAGGACCGTGGTCCCTGGGCCCACAGGATGCAGCAGACCAAGCTCTCCCAGCCGATCCAGCACCAGCTCTCCCAACCATCAAATGAAAACAAACTTAGACATGGACAAAGACACTGCATGGACAGTCCTGGTTGAGGCCGCTGCAAACATGAATTCGTGCCACCATCTTCCCATACCGGTACTGGGTGAGGCCGCTGCAAACATGAATTTGTGCCGCCATCTTCCCACACCGGAAGCGGAAAACAGAAGAGGTAACAAGTGTTAGTTCAGGCTGGCATTTAGCCTAGACTCTACCGCTTAACTTTACATGAGTAATGCAGGTCACAGGTGAAATACAGGTTCGATGGCTTTGTCACTGGGTGGACGTATAGGTGAATCCTGTAATTTAGATAGTCATTTGCTTGTTCCTTCTTGTATCAGAGAAGATCATGTGGTCCTTGATTGTGCAGCACAATGATAGACTGAAACTTTTTAGCTTTGTGGTTCATTGTGAAAACCATCCTGCATGTTATGTTAGCGGAGAGAGCTGTGCTGGCATGGAAACCAGGAACTGTCCTGACAGATACTTGTTGATCCTCAAACTGTTGATGTTGCAATGACTGACAATGTCTCCCAGCTGTTTGAATATGTTAAAACATGCTTCCATCTGAATGGCCTGCTCCTGCTCCTGTACAGAGCTTTGTGTTTGGGGTATCAGTTGACCCCTTTTTCTTTCTTTCCCCCTTGTTGCCCCTACAAAATGGCCTAACACATCCCTGGCCTCACAGTAATGACATGCAAACTTCCCGTGATGCCACAGGGAAGCTTCTGAACGGAACCGCAGTCTCTATTTTACTGTGCCATCCCAGATAATAGACACATTTGGGCCTAATCTGGGGCATTTTTTGGTACTTATGGCTCAGTTCTGGCACTGGCAACTGTTGTGTGGGCCAGACGTGGCCAAAATGTCACAAGCCGGGCCTGACTTGGGTTACTGCAAGTGTTGTGTGGGCCAGACATGGCCCAAATTAAATGAACTGGGCTTGACTTGGGTTACAGCACATACTATGTGGGCCTGATGTGGCCCAAATTTAATGAGCCCGTGGCTGAGTTGAGGCAGCCACACTCACCTTGAGTCAACGCCGTCATTCAAGGCCAAATGTGGGCCGTAAGATAACTGCAGATGTGGGCCATATTTCAGCCAACACCTCCATTTCCTGCTGGGCCAGATACATGTAGTTCAATGTGTTTACCACACTGTGCATTCTGCATGCACGGGACAAGCCAACTGTCGCCAAGCAACCCCAAACAACTGTGGATCCAGAGGGTTAACCACAGACATTGTAAAGGCAGTAGGTCTTAAAGTGATGGACGGGGTGTGAGAGAGGCTCAGAGATGGAGTAGTGTACAAGCGAGAGAAGCGGAGTGCCATGACAACAGCCAGGCATAGTCATATTTCAAGCTGACAGAGCCAGGGTCGATGCATTATGCCATGGCTTCTTTCAGTACTGCATAGCTTTAGGATGCCTGTCCTATTTATATTGAGGAGCTGTGGATTGATGTGAAATGACGAGGGCCGCGAGGCTGGTGAGTGGGTGGGCATCTTGGCTCCACAGGCAACCCTCTCTTCAAACACACACACACACACACACACACACACACACACACACACACACACACACACACACACACACACACACACACACACACACACACACACACACATTGCTGTCTTCATGTCCCTATGCCACCAGCCTGAGAAAAGCCCTACAGTCTCAATGTGCAGTGTCCTCTCAGTGTCAACATATCCACCGCCCCAGCGTCAGTGTGACAGAATATAACCCGTGCTCACAACAGCGAGTCGGTGCAGAGCGATGGAAAACAACGTGTGGGCATGTTTCCTCGTCATCTCGAGCAGTTGGCTTCTCATCACACAATGGCCCGAGATGCAACAAGGACTAAAGTTCTGCTTTTCAATAACTTAGCAGTTCCATGGAATACCATTTTTAATACATTAAGTTTTTTTTTCCTCCATATTTGGCAGTAGGCACAGGTTCGAATGCACACATTCATATTAAAAGGTCAGCCAACCCTATGATGCATAATGAGTATTTGGAAACATAGACATGAGTTTTTATCATGTTGTCTCATACCACTATTTCCTAATGACTTCTCGTTATCTGATAACATGAAATTCCCCACACGCGATAACATTCCTCCTCCTGCTCACATCTTTTTAAAAAGACATACATTATGTTTTCAATTCTGTATAAGCCTTTGAGGAAAGAGGGGTGATTAAATAAAAGACATTCTGTTATATGCTTACTTGTACAAGTTTAATTATTTATTTCTTCCGGTGTGGGAAGATGGCGGCTCGAACTCACGTTTGCGGCGGCCTCCCCCGGTACCGTCCATGCAGTATCTTTGTCTTTGTCTGCGTCTGGGTTTGTGTCTTCGTCTAATGGTTGGGAGAGCTGGCGCTGGATCAGCTGGGAGAGCCTTTTCTGGTGCATCCTGTGGGCCCAGGGACCATGGCCCTGCCTGGTGCTGTGCCCGAAGAGGTAACACCGAGGGCAGTCTGACAGGACGCAGAAGCGGGGCAGTCTTAAGCTAACTGCTAGCCCATGCAGAACGGCAGTTCCGGTAACACCGAGGGCGGTCTGGCGGCGGCCTCGCCTAACGTTGACTGTGTTTTTAGCGTCGTCTTGTGGAGTGCGGGGAGGTGTGTCGAAGGTGTCTGGCTGGGGGAGCTAGCGTTGAGCGAGCTTGGTCTGCTACGTCCTGAAGGCCCAAGGACCACGGCCCTTACCGGAGCTGCGCCCGAAGAGGAAACACCAAGGGCGGTCTGACAGGATGTGGAAGCTGGGCAGGCTAAGCTAACTGCTAGCCCATGGAGTCCGGCAGTTCCAGCAGTCATCCTGGCTGGCGTTCGTTCTCCTGGACAGTGATTTTTTATATTTTTATCCTTTGGATATGTTGAATATATGTATTTTTGTAGGTTTTGGATGTGTGTTTTTGTCTTTGTGTTGCACTGCTGTGGGCTGGGGGGAAGCGATATTTCGTTTCATTTCATGTACTTGTGTAAATGAAATGATGCCAGTTCACTTGCATCTTTGAGCCGGTGATGGTGTGTTCATTTGATGGGGGAAAAGTCGTCTATAGCTGATGAAGCTGGTAGATACGGGGAACATGGTGTTGATGTATAATGAGGGCAGTTATTGGTTGTTAGGTTGAGTCGGTTGCGTCTCCTCCATCCCACAGCGGAGAGGCAGGGCTGTCATTCATGCCCATCCTGCTTATTAGTCTCACTTGTAGGCAATTAAAACTCCACCACCATACTAACGTGAACAAAAAGAAAAAGAAAAAAAGAGGATGATGAATATGGAACACTGAGATGTCCGTTGAGACCTCTCACTGAGTTCTAAGGTGTTTCTTCCTTTAAATCACTGGAAAGCACAAAGACCGGTTGACAGGGTATTTTTTTCTCTCCTCTCTACCTCTACCTCTACCTCCATCTCCATCTCGATCTGTATCTGTATCTGTATCTGTATCTGTATCTCCGTCTCCATCTCTATCTCTATCTCTACCTCTACCCCATCTCCATCTCGATCTGTATCTGTATCTGTATCTCCATCTCCATCTCTATCTCTACCCCATCTCCATCTCTAGCTCCATCTCTATCTCTATCTCTATCTCTATCTCTATCTCTACCCCATCTCCATCTCTAGCTCCATCTCTATCTCTATCTCTATCTCTATCTCTATCTCTATATCTAGGACAGGATATTGTGTTGCTGTTAAGCCCACTGAGGCAAATTTGTAATTTGTGATATTGGGCTATACAAATAAAATTGATTTGATTTGATTTGATCTCTATCGCTATCCACCGCTCTAACCCATTTCCATCTCTATCTCTATCTCATCTCTGTCTCCATCTCTATCTCCATCTATATCTCGATCTCTATCTCTATGTCTATGTCTATCTCTATCTGTATCTGTATCTGTATCTGTATCTGTATCTGTATCTGTATCTGTATCTGTATCTCTACCTCCATTTCCATCTCCATCTCTATCGCTATCTCTATCTCTCTATCTATCTCTACCTCTGTCTCTATCTCTGGCTCTCCCCCGTTTGGTGTGTTATGTGATTCCCCAAAGTTGGCCCAGAGGTTTTAAAAAAATGCGACGCCTATTATTTCCAGGTTGGTGAACTTTGCTGACCTCCAGCTGCGAGGAGAAACTTTTTGTCAACGGTTTGGCATCCTGCCTGGCCGACCGTGCCAACCTATGCTGCTGCTCAGCAGAACGGAGGAGGAGGGAGGGCCGCAGTGAGGGGGCTGGGCGGACGCGTCTAGACAGCAAAGTGGAGGAGGGCAAATATTTAGCCATGCCGCTCGGGGTGGGGGTGGGGAGATGGGGGGGGGGTTCAGGCGTCGTTCCCCCTGCGCGAGGCCAGACCACTCAACCGTGGAATGTCCCCGTGGCCATGTCCCCGTCCTGCTCCTCGTGTCGCTCCTCACTTTGTATTCAGGGTCACGGATCTCATTTCTTCGATAATATTTCAAGCCGGCCAGAGATGGGGAATCAAATTGAAGACCTGGCTTGGCACGGGGCATCAGGGATGCACGGGGCTTTTTGACAGAGGATAGGTAGAGGAAAGAGATTCTGTAGACTTTGCTTTTGTCGGGCTACTTTTGAGAGTCTCGGTGAGTGGAAGAGTGAAGTGTGTGTTGGTTGTGTGTCCGTTGAATTATGAATAGGCTTCACTTATCACTCGAAATATCTAATGTGACACGTGACCCAAATGTTTCGTCAGATAGTGTCAGGGTGAGATTTCTTGGTATATTTAAAGGTGCTCACAGGCAAGCTCCATCATTCATCCATTATCCAACCCGCTTATCATGCTCTCAGGGTCGCGGGGATGCTGGTGCCTGTCCCAACAGTCATTGGGTGGCAGGCGGGGAGACACCCTGGACAGGCCGCCAGGCCATCACATAGGGCCAACATATTCACACACACACACACACACACACACACATTCATACCTAAGGTCAATTTAGTAATGCCGATTCACCTGACAAACTACATGTCTTTGGACTGTGGGAGGAAACTGGAGCACCCGGATGAAACCCACGCAGACATGAACATGCGAACTCCACACAAGAGGACGACCCCCAAGGTTGGACTACCCCGGGGCTTGGACCCAGAACCTTCTTGCTGCAAGGCGACCACTCTAACCACTGCGCCACCGTGCCGCTCCCCAAGCTCCAAATATGGCGCATACAAAGCTTATTCTGATGGCATTCTCTGCCCATCTGTGCCAGATGTGTACATGGCGGCACATCAGATGAATTGTGATTAAAAGCACCTCCCGACAAGGTTGCACAAATGAGAGCTCGAGGCTGTTTCAAGCTAGTCTTCACATCGTGGGTTTTTGTTTGTTTTGGATTTTCTCCCCTTTTTCTGCCCAATTGTACTTGGGCAATTACCCCACTCTTCCGAGCCGTCCCGGTCTCTGCTCCACCCCCTGTGCCGACCCGGGGAGGGCTGCAGACTACCGCATGCCTCCTCAGATACATGTGGAGTCCCCAGCCGCTTCTTTTCACCTGACAGTGAGAAGCTTCGCCAGGGGTACGTAGCGCGTGGGAGGATCACGCTATTGCCCCCAGTTCGCCGCCCCCCGAACAGGCGCCCTAACCGACCAGAGGAGGCGCTAGTGCAGCGACCAGGACACCCACATCCGGCTTCCCACTCGCAGTCACGGCCAATTGTGTCTGTAGGGACGCCCGACCAAGCCGGAGGTAACACGGGGATTCGAACCGACGATCCCCGTGTTGGTAGGCAACGGAATAGACCGCTGCGCTACCCGGACGCCACGCATAGTGTAGTATTATGCACAACGTGAGAAGTCTTTATCACTCACCCTCTCGCAACGTGCACTCTGATCTACCTGCTCTTCTGGTTTTAGAGGGGGACGTTGCGTTCGAGAGCGGCTGATATAGAGTCTCGTGGTGCACGCTCAGCCGTTAGCAGCATTCACCGTTACAGGCTTTAATGACGCAGGCGGTGCTTAATACCACAGTGCCGATGGCAGCGGTGACAGCATTTATCACGGACGAGCTCCTAGTCCCCCCTAATTGCCCACCTCAGGGCCCGCCGTTGCGGGGGCCGGTATCGACGCCCCCCAGCAGTCATTAGGAAGTCACACTTGAGCCGTGTGGGGCAACAGAAGTTGTCCTTGCGGCTCAAGTGGGAGGCGGGGGACACGTCCACTCCAGTCGGCTAATGGTGTGGGAGCCGACTGACGTTGGGTTTGGAGGAGCGAAACAAGGTATTTATATCAGGGCCCCCACAGTTCGCACCCCCATCTTCTATCGCCCATCCACTCCCCAAGCTGCCTCGACCCTGACCCGCGCACACCGCGGGTGGAGGGGGAGGGGGGGGTCAAGGGTCGAGGCAGCTTGGGGGAGTGGATGGGCGATAGAAGGTGGGGGCGCAGGGCAGTATAGGCGAGGTCGGTCTATGCGTCCCGGTGCGAGAATGAATAGCCGCTATCCGTTCACATCTCCCAGTCGGGCGAGTGGCCTTCAGCTGACAGAGGAAGGCGAGGGCCAAACAAGGTATTGAGGCTTGGCGTCTCTTAACAATGAAGCCCTGCCTGATACCGATAGGCCGTCTGTCTGTCTGTCACTTTCACTCTTTGGGTTTCTTTTATTTTCCGCGTGCCCTGCTTTCGCACCTCCGCACCAACTGAATGTGCACGCACGCGCGTGAGTACATGTTGTGAGATTGTGATCTTCACTTGGGTTGAATTTGTCTGCCCCCCCCCCTCTGTCATGGTACCCCCCCCCACCACACACACACACACACACACACACACACCCACACCCACCCACCATTACCTCAGCCGCCACCACTCCACCCCCACCTCCACTGCCAAACTCCCCCAGGGGCCGACAGATAGAAATCAGAGTCTGAGCCCGGCTCTCAGCTGCTCAGCACCGGCTCACCATGTGCTCCCAGATACAGCGATCTTTTAAAAGGGCTTTGCCTCTAAGCCCCCCCCCCCCGCCCGTCCTCAGCCATCCAGACCTATCTCCTCCTCCTCTCTCCTCCCGCTACCATCCACCAGGATTGCACACCGAAGCAATTTGCCTCAAGTGTCCATAGCTTTGTTCCCCTCATCCACCACACCGCGGAGGCTTCTATCCCTTCATTTTTCACGTGGCGTTATCGAACATGCTGCGCGTTAATCACGCTTTTCCCCGATCGTTCGGTGTTCGAACCAACTTCCCCCTTCCCCGCCAATTAAGGGCTTTGATGTATATCTGCGGGGATGGGGGGAAGTTAGAAAAGCTCCCCTTCTCTGCTGCCTCTCGGCTGCTGAGGCCAGACCGGCAATTGGCAGGAGAAAATCAGCAGCTCGCTTACAAACTAGATTTGGGAGGGAAAGGCGGGAGGATTTAGTCCCATCCGGCCTGTCGGGACAGGGGGAATTATTCTGGCAGCGGCACTAATGTGGTGATTGTTGTTTTCTAAACTGATTTCCTTAATCTACCACTTGTTCCACGGTCTGTAAACATGTAGGAGGTCCTTTCCACTCACAAAACAGCTCGGACACACACACACACACACACACACAAACACGCGCGCGCGCACGCACACACAAGCCTGAATACACAGACATGCTGTACACGTGCATGCAAGCGTACATGCACACACACACACACACATCTCTTATATAGACACACATCCATGCACACAAGCACACAAGCAGCAACAACTTGTCCCTCCAACCCTCTCCAAGTCAGTTGGTGCCCTAATTAGTCAGAATTAAGACAAATGCTCGAGCCTGCCACGATCAATTGGTATCGAGCGGACCTTCGCTCGCCCCAGCCTGGGGGGGCTCTCTCGGCCAGCAGATCATTTATATCAATCGCTTTTGTTTTTCTCTTCCACCCCCTCTCCAGACCTCGGTGCACCTCTCCGCTCTTGCAGACGGGAGCAAGACTCTGCCTGTTGGCTGGCATGCGAGATTGAAAGAGGTCCAGCGGCAACACCTTGGCACGTTAGCCGCCGCGGCGCGTCTGCGTCGACGTTGCGGTGGGTGAAGTGCCAAAGAGTATGCATGAGTCCCGTGAATATACGCATGTATGCCGGTTTTAATCGCGAGTCTGTTTGTGCGAGGTTGTTGTCGCTGTGTACAGGCGCCGACGTGTTTTCGGAGTCGCGGGTGCCAGCGTGTCATTTTGCTCTGATCTGTTTATATTCCGCGTCTGCCAGCAGCGGAACTAACAAGCTCACCCTTTAGAAACAGGAGTCCCCTCCACTCTGCCCTTTACTCCCCTCGCAGCGCTTCACCATCACATTTCCCTCTCTCCCACCCTTCGTTATTTGCTGCTCTGGTTGAAGCGTGGCATTACTTGTCCCATGTCTTTATTGATTCAGCCCATCAGGGCAGATCTTGTATTGAGGTGCAAAGGGACTGTGTTTAACCCCCCCAACCCCGCCCCGCCCTTCCTCCATTTGATGCTCAGATGCTCTCTTGTTGGATCTTATGCATCCTCTGAGTACTGGCTCTAGGAGAGAACAGGAGCCAAGTTAGGAGAAAACAGATGAACTTCAGAAAGACAGCAGTGGTTGAGATGCAACAGAGAAGCTGCAGATCACAGGATAATGGAGGACAAAGCCCTTAGCACACCAGGCCCCGCACCGCCCCTTCCCATCAAAGCTTTTAAATGGCTCGACAGGTTGGGCAGGTATATTTGTAAGCTCTTCATTTCTCCACCCTGCGTTTCATCTTTTTATTTTCCCACCATTAAGCAGAACTGGAAGATATTGACCAAAATAAATAAATAAATAAAAATATCGCGATATTTTTGACTGACTATCTCAGTATCAATATTTTGATGATATTGTTGAGATGACTGTTGGTGCTCTCACAATATTTACACGATGACATTTTTGATATCACGATATCACGAGATCACGATATTATGATATCCAAAAGTCCAGATGATATCTAGTCTTTTGTCACGGTATTAATTTAATATCGATATATTGCCCAGCTCAACCATAAAGCATCCAAAAATTTGCTCTTGAAAATAGTACATCCTTTTGTGGTGAATTTCTCGTGTTATTCATGTGTGCTAATGGTTCTGGTCAGAACCAGCACCTCGGGGGACATTAAGTAGGCTGGACGATATGGATTAAAAAAAAATCAAATATCGCGATATTTTTGGCCAAATACCTCGATATCGATATTTCGACGACATTGTAGAGATAACTATTGGTGCTCTCACAACATATTTACCCAATTATATTTTTTTTAATAAACACTCATTAGTAACATGGATATTATGTCCAAATAGGTCGTGACAAATATCTTCTTCTTCTTCTTCTTCTTCTTCTTCTTCTTCTTCTTCTTCTTCTTCTTCTTCTTCTTCTTCTTCTTCTTCTTCTTCTTCTTCTTCTTCCGGCTTGTTCCCTGTTTCCCCGGGGTGACCACAGTGGACTTTACAGTTTCCACCGGTACCCTGTGAGGGCATATCATCAATGGCGGCCGTTGTTAACCCGGGCCTTGACCGATCTGGTATGGTCTTGTCAATCTGCATACCGATTTGGCAAAATTTTACATCGGATGACCTTCCTGACACAGCCTCTAACTAGTAGAGACAAATAATGCAACAGCTAGAAGAGTCTAATAAGTTCAGAAAATTGCATCTCTTTACTGTAATGCAGCCTTTAAAACAGGAAAAGACAACACTTGTGTCATATCACGATATTACAATATCCAAAATCCCATACAGTCTTTTTGTCACGATATCAATTTAATATCAGTATATTGCCCAGCCCTACCATTAAGCACCCAAACATTTGCTCTTGAAACTAGTGCCTGTTTTTTTGTGGTGGGTTTCTCGTGTTATTGCTGTGTGCTGTCGGGTCTGGTCAGACCCAGCACCTCGGGGGACATGTGTTACAGGACAAACTAAACAGAGAGGGGGAAGGGTTACATAGCTGTTAGCTCATTTCTCCAAGGTTAACGGCGCAGTGGTGAACGGAGTCTTGAAAGAGTGAGAACCTGTATGTGCTCTGTGGGCGCCTCCGTGGATTGGTGAACCTTGACCTCTGAAGCACTTTGTGGTATGATGGTGGAGTGTGGGAGCATGTTACGTGCTGATTGCTGCTGCCCTGGAGGCGAGCTCAAAACTCTTTGGTCAGCTGCCTCTTCTCGCTGCATGCTTTGTGTGCACGTCTGCTGTATTTGTGATGTCGCCACAAGCTAGAGACCAACCGTGACATTAATAAGCGGTGCCAAGCTTGGACAGTACACCATAACAAATTTCTGTCTTTTTGTTTTTCGCCTTCCTTAAAC